>NW_017567111.1:699200-864032 GCF_001661255.1 Hansenula anomala
AAACATTTCAATAAGAAATATCATCTAGCTCATGGCAAACCAATTACAAGAAGACCAGTTTATGAAATTCAACCTCCAGTTGATGATGAAGAGAATGAAAAGATGTATGCAACTTTTTGGAAACAAATCAAGAGAATACAGGTCAAGGAACCAGGTAAATTGGAGAACTTACATCGTTTCCATTTAGGTCATTATGATCACATCCATTTTACTACAGTGCCAGATCCTAAATATCCTTATAAACATTTACCAAAATGCATCTTATGTGGTCAAGAAAATGAAAATACTAAACATCTATTTGAAGATTGTGAAGTTTCGCAAAAGATTTGGAAAGAAATAACTCCTGATTATGGCAAGATAAAGTTATCAAACATTTTATTACCTATCAAAGATCCAGATAAGCATCTAAAAGACTTATCTCTTTACATTGGGATAATCTGGAACACCAGAGTTCAAAGAAGATGGAGTTCAATTGAACCTAAATTTGATGATGCTGCTGTTCAAACAATGATAACTTTCGCCAAATCACAAATAAACAAATACAATTCAAAGAATTATTACCTTGGATCGTAAATTACAAGAAGAAGAATATTGAAATGATAGAAAACAGTTGTTACACAGCTTTATTAGCTTTTTTTGATGCATCTAAGATTCAATTAGAATCACAAATTAGAGTGCAATTTTTTAGATAAGTGAATTTGTAAATGAGTATAAGTGAAATAAACGTTATTGTATACAAAAAAAAAAAATTTATTAGAGTGCAATTTTTTTAGATAAGTGAATTTGTAAATGAGTATAAGTGAAATAAACGTTATTGTATACAAAAAAAAAAAATTTAGGAAGTCAATCCGAACGTTTTAAGTACTGGGTAAATGATTTGAACTAAAATATTTATTAAAACAATCTTATCAATAGTTCACAGTTCATCATGACCTTCATTATTGTTACCTTCAACCTCTTTGACCAATTTACAACCAATTGGGGCTTTAACTCTGAAATGATATTCACATTTTTCAGGTTCAGTAACTGCTAATAATTCATTTTCTGCACCACAATCAATAGTAACAATACCTTTTCTTAATGGACCATTCCAGCATCTTGCACCATTTTCATATGTTAAAATCAATTGATGTTGAGTTCTTGAGATATCATTAACTTCGATACTTGAAAATGACCCAATTTTAACATTATGATTGTTACCTTTTTGATGAACATCTCCAATGAAAAATAGTTCATAATCATATTCACCAATATGGCCTTTTAAGGAAATATCTTTTAACGGTCTTAATAAATCATTTGGACCATAGTATCTCGATAAGTCTTCTTTAATTGAATTGACTGACCTTTCAGTTTTATCTTTATCTTTTTCTAACTCTTCAACAGCTATTTGTAAATCATCTTTGGTTTCATTTGTTTCTTCATGATGAGCTTCATATTGTTCCTTTGTTTCAATTCCTAAGAAGTCATTAATCATTTTTCTGTATTTGTTTTTCAATCTTTCCAATAATGGTAGTTGTTGGATTTTTTTAACTTGAGTCTTTTTTTCTTCAATTTTTGGCTCTGCTTCAGATTTTTTTAAAGATTCAGCCAACTGTTCAACTTGTTCAATTTTAGATTTCAACCAAGAAATGGTTTCATCAGTTGGAACTTGGAAAGTTTCTCTATTGACTGAGAAATCTTGGAAAGAGTTAACAGCTTGCTTGACATTTGGATCATTGAAATTTGGATTATAATTGTTGATCAAATGATTTAATAATTTTTCCAAATCATTAGCACGTTCATTTACAGCATTATGTTTCAGTAATTCTTGTTTTAATGTTTCAGATAATTCATTGAATGTTGTTTTCAATGAATCAGTATTTCCTGTTAAATCAAGTGAGTTGAATTTATCTAAAATTGAGTTTTTAATGGCATCAAAAGATTGAAAAGTTTCTGATTTTTCAGCATCATATGATTCCTTGTATTTTTCCAAATGTTCAGCATAGCTATCAACAGTATCTTTCACTGCAGCATCTTTCAAGTTTTCATTGAATGTTTGCACTAAAGCATCTAGAATTTCACTCAAACTTTTCAAATTTGAATCACTTGAAGTGAAAGATCCAAAATAATCTGAAACTTTACTTTTAATCTCCTCAATTGACTCTTTGATTTTGTGTTGAGCCTGTGAAGAATCTTGGTTAATTTCACCTCTTGCTTGAGCTTGTTCTAAAGTGGCTTTTTTAGCAGCTAATTCTTTTTGAAGAAACTCCAAAATAGCACTTTCCGCAGTGAATTGCTCATGTAATTTAGCTCTCAATTTACTTGCTGCGTTAATTGTCTTTTCAACTTTTGAAACTCCGATCTTGTATGTTTCTTTTTCTAAATCTAAAGCTTTTTGATATTCTTTATGGATTTCTTCACATCTGCTTGGGCAGTCAATTGGTGTGTTCCATTCATCTGAGCCATCACAGCATTCTGAGTAGTCGCATACACCATCGTTAACTTTGAAAGACTTGATATAACCTGGAACATGGCCCTTATTTTCACAATAGAATTTACCATTTGGACATGCACTTGTACCTGGTTCATCACTTCCATCAGGGCAATCACAAAAATCATCGTTAATCTGAGAAAAGTCTAGCACTACTTCAGGATTTGACAAACATCTCCATTTCCCTTCAGCATCAGGTTCATATAATTCTTGATCTGTTGAAATGTTAGAATGCTATGAATTGACCACGTAACTGGTTTAGTTGCGATAACTTACCACTAGGAGCAACGCCAACCACTTGGGACAATGCGACGCTTGCCAGTGAAGAGGCAACACCAATTGCAATTGAAGCTTTCATTGTATAGCCAAATTGATAGTGACACTGAGTCTCGTCTTTGATTGTTCAATGCTGATGGAACTGGAGATTCCTTGGATCTTGAATCTCTTCGTCAATCAGTCGCGACTTGAAAAATCGCGAAGCTTTGGTAATCAAAAATATAATTTGAGACCTAATATACTTAATCAAAAGGTAAAAAGAGAACTTAACTGGAGTAAGTTCTGGCTTATATAAATACTTACTGAAGCTCAATATTTTTTTGTATTATAACGCAGCGTATTATTTATTAAACTGATATAAATTAATGGCGCTTGTATTTTTTTTTTTATAAGTCGACGTCGTTGATATTATTTGATGAACTTGGTCGATGAGGAATCCAATTATTATGATTAATATTAATATTGTATTCTATTTGGGCAGGTTATGAGGACTATTCTTCATGTTTTGAGTGGTTGGTTGGTTGGTTGATTGGATCACAGCTTGCACTACTAGGTTTATAATATAGGTATTTTGAGGCCAAAATACATGTATTTTTGAAGCCAATTATTTGTAGAAGATGGATTTATGTTATTTGGAGTGTTGAAATAGGTGGATATCATTGATTATGGTGGTTTTATTGAAGATTGTTTTATTGAAGGTTTGTATAGTGGATTTTTGGTGTTACGGGCCACATTTTCACGTGACCAAATTCTGCTAATTATGGTGAGGATTGGAAATTGGAATAAAACGTTGGGTTTTGGAGTTTTGGAGCTGATTTTGGTTGTGGTGGACTGAGAGTGTGATGTTGCGTATGGTTAAGCAATAGTGGTGGTGATAGGATCAATTGGTGTTGGAGTATTTAATGGTTTTGTTAAGCTGATTATGGAGAATTGTTACTGTTCAATCAGTTTAAAAGATATTGATGAAATTTTAACTACATTAGAGTTTGGTTGTATGGATACAACTATTACATATCATTAATAATGTGTATAATTTTATAATATAAAATTATAATGCTTATAACATAATGTACCAATTGATCACTGGTGACTCAGTGGTCGACTTATATGACTGCAGTTTTAATAATATAATATAATTTATTTTGGCAGTACGTCGATCAATCTATAATTATGAGATCATAATATACGCCTTGTTTTTATTGATCAAACATAATATTTTTTTTTTTTTTTTTAATGTATCTGATGTGTATTTATAAAATGCTAAAATAATGTACAAAATCACTGGGGACTCAGTCTATGACTGATTTATAGTATTTATAAAATGCTAAAATAATGTACAAAATCACTCATTGGGACTCAGTCTATGACTGATTTATAAATTAATATATAATATATTACATATATACACATATTCAAATATTTATAGGTACGTATACATGATTATAATTTTATAAAACTAGAAAAAATTAAAATATATAAACAACCGCGTACTAGCTTTTTTAGTTCATTCTTACTTGTTTTTCTGATTTATCCCTTTTAATATAATTATAAATCAGTCATAGGCTGAGTCCCCATGAGTGATTTTGTACATTATTTTAGCATTTTATAAATACTATAAATCAGTCATAGACTGAGTCCCCAGTGATTTTGTACATTATTTTAGCATTTTATAAATACATATCAGATACATTAAAAAAAAAAAAATATAAATTATTTACAATTCCTCATCCAATTAGTTCATCAAATACATCATTAACTAAAAAAAAAATACAAGCTCATGATCCTGCAAGAGGTTCTTGCCTATCCCACCAATCATTAACTGATTATCTCTTCTTTAACCAAAGCTATATCATTTCATAATAGTCAACATGTATCTTGCACGTCATCTCCACAAAAACCAAATTTTACTCAAGTTTGGAATTTTTGAAAAAAAAATCAAAATGCAATCAAAAAATCGTTTTGGCAAAATTTCCCTGGCACTTGGTCTTTGGGCAAAGATCTGATTTTTTTCAAAAAGTGCTGAATTGACCACTTTACCATACAAATTTTGGAAAACACCATATATGCTTAATAAACACCGAATCAACAATAGTGCTTCAATAGCCTGAGTAGATCTGTAGTAATATGCACCTCTCTATCTTTTGTTTGGTCATCCTCACCATAATCTCTCTTTGTGCAACTGAACAAGTCATTCTAATCTATAGGCAATCCACTTTGAAGTCACCTAGGAAACCAACACATATCTCATGACACCAGCATTGTGTATGCGTTTTTTAGAAAAAACACAAAGATAACTTTTCCAAAGAAACCAGAGACACACACATACCAAAAGCTTGGGTAACGATTGTGAAGGGATACTCAGGTTGAATGTGTTACTTGGGATTAGTGAATATGGAATGGTGTTGGACTCTGGAACTCAGCATGATTTTTTTTTGGTTTAGTTTTGGACTCACTGATGATAAAGTTATACTCAAGTTTCAAATAAAGGGATTGTGCCATCTTTGATAAGTTATGCTGATACTGATGTGGATTATGATACTCCTATAACAAAGTTTGTTGTTTCACTCCTCCTCATTCTGCGTTATTCATATGAAACTGAAGTTGAAGTGTGATGGATTTGATGTTTGGTATCTTGAACTTTTGATGGATTTGGTGTTTTGGAGGTGATGAAGAAATCAAGCTCATTCAGGATAAAGGGATTGTGCCATCTTTGATAAGTTGTACTGATGCTGATGTGGATTATGAGACTCCTATAACAAAGTTTGTTGTTTTACTCCTCCTCATTCTGCGTTATTCATATGAAACTGAAGTTGAAGTGTGATGGACTTGATGTTTGGTATCTTGAACTTTTGAATGATTGTTGAAGGTTGTTAACAACAGTTGGATTCACTGATGATAAAATTGTGCTCAATTTTCAGATAAGGGGATTGTGCCATCTTTGACAAGTTGTACTGATGCTGAAGTGGATTATGAGACTCCTATAACAAAGTTTGTTGTTTCACTCCTCTTCATTCTGCGTTATTCATATGAAACTGAAGTTGAAGTGTAATGGATTTGATGTTTGGTATCTTGAACTTTTGATGGATCTGGAGTTTTTGGAGGTGATGAAGACAGTCTTATCATACAGCAGGATTTGAGGCCCCATCAACACGAATTGATTTCATCTTTTCAAGTTGGTCAAATCAAGTATTATGATAGCTTATTGTGTTTGGGATAAGTATATCAAAGACCTTCTGTTTGGATATGTTTCTGCAACATACATTATGGTTTAACTTGATGATGGAAGATTTCATTTTGATTTGAAGAATTAGTATTGATAACAGTTTGTTTGGATAGCACTACCTGGGTTTTCTCAGATCTAACATTCACATTTGATTTCCGTTTGGATCTGACTTTGATTTCTTAGCACTACCCATTGTCTGAAGATTATGATGTCTTGTTGGATGAAATGTAACAGTTCAAATGGTGTTCTTATTTCCATTGGGATGCTTAGATACTACTAACATGAATTAGGGGACAGCTTCAGATCATTTCAAACCGGCCAAATCAACAGCACACAGCACCATGACAGCACACAAATGATGATATATCATCAAAAGATCATTAGGGGGGCAAATTGGATACAGGGTGGGTGCAGCCAGATGAAACTGTGTTGTCGAATCTAAAGATTATTGTTTTGACCTGATCGCCCATTACAGATCTTGGAAATTCGCGGAAAATTTGGGACATCCGAACACCACCCTAAAACCTGACCCCCCATTTTTTCTATCCCTAACGATACTTTGGAAGGAGAAGAACCTTTTGGTAAGGCTCCAACCTCTGTACCGTTTGTATTTGGCTAGAAAATCCAAAAAATTCATTTTTAACGCCCCTCTAACGGCCTGCCCGTGGCCGATTTTTGGAATATGTTGCCCCTACCAGTTTCTTAACTATGGTGAAACCTATTTTGATCTATAACTTTCCAATAAATGGTTTATATGCTTAGATTTGTATTTGAGAAGATAGAGAAACGTTAAAGGTATATACTCATCCAGAAATGGAACCCCCAATCCTTTCGAGAGTGTATATATCTTGTTTTTACTGTTTTTGAACCCCCAAAATGTATTGATATTGAACGAAATAAAGAGCTTATTGGGACAGAAAGGTGTTGGAAAGATGGAGAAAATTTCAAATAACGTTATGGTGATAAGCATGAGGGTCTAACATTAATAGTTGATGAATTATATCCAATATCAATATATCAATGACATTACGATACTTCAAATAATCATCCAATCTACCCAAAAACTATTAGAAAAGTTGTATCCATACAACCAAACTCTAATGTGGTTAAAATTTCATCAATATCTTTTAAACTGATTGAACAGTAACAATTCTCCATAATCAGCTTAACAAAACCATTAAATACTCCAACACCAATTGATCCTATCACCACCACTATTGCTTAACCATACGCAACATCACACTCTCAGTCCACCACAACCAAAATCAGCTCCAAAACTCCAAAACCCAACGTTTTATTCCAATT
This sequence comes from Hansenula anomala, assembly GCF_001661255.1. Taxonomy (NCBI): domain Eukaryota; kingdom Fungi; phylum Ascomycota; class Saccharomycetes; order Phaffomycetales; family Wickerhamomycetaceae; genus Hansenula; species Hansenula anomala. The sequence continues at coordinate 706,475 of NW_017567111.1, forward strand.
TCCAATCCTCACCATAATTAGCAGAATTTGGTCACGTGAAAATGTGGCCCGTAACACCAAAAATCCACTATACAAACCTTCAATAAAACAATCTTCAATAAAACCACCATAATCAATGATATCCACCTATTTCAACACTCCAAATAACATAAATCCATCTTCTACAAATAATTGGCTTCAAAAATACATGTATTTTGGCCTCAAAATACCTATATTATAAACCTAGTAGTACTACTACTACCGCCAGTGATCCAACCAACCAAGCAACAACAACAACAACAACAACAATACTCCTAATAAACACCGCCCACTCCCCCCAAATAGAATACAATATTAATATTAATCATATTAAGTGGCTCATTAATGATTAACTGAATCCTTAGTTTCCAGTTAAAAGTTTGTGTAAAAGGACGAATTCTTATCGAAAAATCGTACTCTTTTTCCTGAAATTTTCAAAAAAGTTTCGCGATAAGCGTGGCCGTGCCAGTGTAATTTATGTGTACAATCGTTTGAATTTTAGGTCATAAAACAACGTTGAACAACAATTAGAAGCTATAAATAGTACCAAAATGACCTCAGGAGGGCTTAGAGAGCACATAGGAAGGCCGAAATTCAGCCATTTTTCAAAAGCGGCCAAAATGACATTAAAATGGTAATCGTGAGAAGATTGATATAATGTTATGTTGGATGAAGTTTTGGGCCCTTTCTTACTGAAATCCAGGGACTCATCATGATGGATTGGAAAGTGATCAGTGATCAGTCCCTTTCTGCCCTCTTTCATACGCCTTAATTCCTAATGTAGTTATAATTATCGTTACAAACTTATAATATTTGTAACTTTTCAAGCTGCGTTTTCGAGATTCCTTCCATAATATAGTTCCTCATCGATCTTTGTGAATACTTAATATTGAACACTACATTTTCTGGAAGCATTCTCAAGTACTGGAAATATATTATTGAAGTTCACGAGCCAGCTAGTGTACAATATCCAGCTGTGATGGCTCACAACAAGGTCCATAAGGATCAAACCAGGTATACAGTAATTCAAACTGAAACGATTTGAAGAATATGAATAATAAACACAACAATCAAACAAGCTGGAATAGAGCACGCACTCCTTTATTAGTTTGAATTAAATTAACCATAGGTGCAACCTATTTAAGTCTTTTTCTAAAACCTTTCTCTTTTGAAAACAGCTAAAACAGATGATGGGAACTCACCAGCCTATTCATAAATTTGATTTTTAATAAAGTTAGTTAAATCAATTCTTCAGAACCTTCTGAAATTTTGGCTTTGAATTCTTTTAATTTACTAGCTTCTTTTGGTAACACCCTTTGGTCTTTTTTAGCATAGTTGGCAGTCCAATCGATATAATGAACAATCTTTTTGAAATCTTCACCTAAACCTCTTGTAGTCATAGCTGAACCACCAATTCTAGCACAATTTCGGACCAAGCTGGTAGATTTATCATCACACACCTCGAAAAGGTATTTTGACTAAAAAAACCATTTCAAACGCATTTCTGTCATTATTTATATACTTTTCTATACAAAAAAATGGAGATAAATGCAAAATTTCAATCTCATCACCTCTATCCCGAAACAGTAAATTCCGGCCATATCCTCGGTTTTCCCATAGCTTAAAATTTTTTTTATTTTTATTTTTGTTTTTAAAGAAAACGTATAGGCATTTCCACCAAAAAGAAGCACAATTTTAAAGCTTTGTCTCTCACAGTTACCCCCTAAGCCCAACCCAGGTTAGTCAGAAGCGTTTCTCAAAGAACTGAATCAACAGCCCTCCAAATAGCGTACAACTATCTCAATCAATTACTACTACAAAATACTTTAGATCTACTACTACAATTTTATCATTTGTCATTTATTTAAACAATATCTTTTTCCAGGAATTATCAATTACAATGTGCTCTTTTTTGATATAAAGGGCATAATAAGTAAGCGGAAAGATAATATAAATAGAGACAACCTGACACAAATATTGAATTTGGGGTTTTCTTAGAGATTCAATTTTTTGTCATATATTTTAAAGAGGGTTTTAACTGCAGGAGAATATTTAAAGATAAAGCTACAAGTGTATCGTTTCAACAACGATAATCACAAATACCAAGAAGAGAAAAACAATTCAGAAAGAGCATACAAAACAAGTGAGTTTAATCTTTTACCCCTAACTGTTTTTATACATGTTGGGTTTTTTTTTCCAAAGAAGTTTGAAATGTTGACAATTCAATCTAGCTTTAAAAATCAAAAATGGCGAAAAGTCCAAAGAAGAATACAGCTTATATAAATACAAAAGGTGCTAAGGCACCAGGGAAGACAATTCTTCCCAGAAACAAATTTCAACAACAACAAAGAAGGTTTAGTTTGATTGATTCAGACTCATCGTCTGCGTTAAGTGAGTTTGAAAGTGAAGATGAGGAAGAACCAGCAAATCACAACAATAATAAAGACAACAACAACCATCAATTTCATGGTAACAAATTCCATGCTATAGAATCAGAAAGTGATGATGACGATGGTGATAATGATAATGATAATGATAGTGAATCCACTAATGATGAAATTTGGAAAAATCATTCTAAAAAAGTTGTAAATACTTCAAGCACATCAAGTGAAGGTGAAAATAATGATGAGGAGGAAGAAGAGGAAGATTCGGATGATTCAAGTTCTTCTGATGATGAAGATGTTGATTTTGTTAAATTGACAGCTGAAAGAAAAGCAAGATCATTAGAGCAATTTAGAAGTAATAGTCCTTTTAAGGCATCATCTCCCACAAAGGAAGCTAAACAAGAGGATGATGTTGATTTCTCATTTAATTTCAACAATGATGATCATAGGTTAAGAATAGCTAATGGTAATGAAGAGGAAGAAGATGTCGGTGAAGAATTAAGTGGGTTAGTCTCACCTATGAATAGTGGACATTCTCAATTGGCAGCTATCCCTGGTGGTGATGCATTACCTTATCCAACTATTGAAGATTCTTCAGAATCTGATGATGATATAGATAAGGATGAATTATTACGTACTTTGGAACAAGATAGTGACGGAGTTGATGGTGGGTTTGGCACTGGTGATGATGAATACAACTTGTTAAGAGAAGAAGCTGATAATATCCTAAATGAATATGATGGAAACGAATTAATGTTAAGTTCAAATAACGCCACTCCTAGAAATTCTGTTGTTGAAGATATGATCAATAAACACAAAGCTGAAGTTAATCATCAAGAAGTTTTACAATTTGTTTCAGATGATGAATATGCCGATGATGATGATGATTATGATGATGACGATGACTATAATGAAGATTTCATTGTCCCATTTTTTGATGATTCTGTTTTCAAGGAACAATTATATACAAATGGGAATGTTGCAAACAATAAACAAAAAGAATTAGATAGTGATGATGATTCTTATCTTTGGGATTATTTCTTCAGTTCCGGTGAAGAAAATGATGAAGAACAAGAAGATAACAGTAACAATCACTTTAGTGACGATGAAGCAACTGATGAAGATACAACATTACCACCGCCATCATCAAGAAAAAAAATTGGTGCAAAAGCTCAAGAATTATTATCATCGTCTTCAGTCACAGCCAGACCTCCAGCTTTAGGTACATGGTCTACTGATTCCAAACCATTTGGTATTATTGATGGTCTTTCCACAAGATCTTTATTACCAGGTCAAAATAGATCTGGAAACAATGCATCGGTTTCAAATCAACAACATCATAATAATCAACAATTACAACATAACAAGAATGCACCAAGTACACCAATATCTTCAACAACCAACAACATTGAAGAATTAACTCTTGATGAGTTATTAAACATGAGTGAATTGGAAGATGATAACGATGAAGAACAATTGAATCATCAAGATTGGTTAGAAGTCACTGGATCTAATAGAAAAGTTCCATTATCTGCTTTTAGAAATAAAGGTGTTGTGAATGATAATTCTCATTTAAATGCTACCCGTCGGTTTTCATCATCAAATCCAGGAAGTGGTGGTAAAAAATTAAATAAAAAATTGGGTAGAAAAATTAATGAGATTACAATGACCCCTGTTAGAACTGTTAATAAGTCATCTAAACAAAAAAGAAGAAATTCTAAATTGAGAAGACGTCAAAGTATGGCTGAAGCTGCAGTTGAAGGGTTAAGAGTTACTAAAAGTGGGCTATTTAGTGAAGATACTTTAACTAATGTTGAAGAATTTTTAAGTGGATTAGGGAGTGAAGCTGAACTTAGTGTTCTTTTTCGTGAAATTCAATAATTGCTAAGAAAGAAAAGTTTTTATATATATGAAAAAGACATTTATTATATTTTTTTTGCTGTCAAATTTTGGACATAATGATTAAATTTTTTATTGGCATGGGGAACTTACATTACGGGTGAATTATATTTTTTTACAAACCTTTTTTTTTTTCAATAGTGTTCTTATTTTTTTGGTTTTGAGGGTGGCTATTGATTATAAATTGACACTTTTACTTTTTGGTTTTGCACAATTTTGATTTTTCATTTTTTATCTTGCAAGCTTGATTTATGGTATTATTTTTTTGTGATCTTGATTCATTTTATCTACTAGATTTATCTTTCGTTTCTGACTATACAATATAGCACAAAATTTAAAAAAAGGAAATTACATTTCAACAGCTTGTAGGATATCCCAAAATAAACTAAATGTACATTTTTCTTGTCACCATTCTATAAATTAGATTAAAGTTGTTAATTTAGCAGATAATTCCAATTGGGTCTTGACAGAACTTGCTAAATATTCAACCATTAAAGTATCTTGTATATGTGAATTGAATTGTTTTTCTAATTGTTCTAAGTTGATTGAATTTAAGTTAGATTTCAAATTTGTTAATAAGAATTTACCAAAGACTTCATCACCTTTGATTTCCTTTTTTTCAACTTGATCAATATATTTAAGCGTACTTCCAATTATTAAATCTATTTTATTCAAATGTTCAGTCAATAATTTCAAATCAACTGATGTACTGTTTAATTCAATTGATTGAGAATCTTCTTCATTGAAAACAGCATTTGAAGCATATGACAAGACTGAATTTTCAGCAACATCAAAGGCAATTTTGTTACTGATTGGGGTGAATAAGTATGAACTTGATTTGTCTAATTTCAAATTAGCAGCAGTGGCACCAACAGCACCGACTGGTGATGCAATATAGGTATTTATAGTTGGGATTGAAGATAATTCACCTTCATTTAGGTTATCTTTTGATAAAGTTAAATGAATAGCTGGATGTGGGAAAGTACCATCAGCACTTCTTGAATAGAAATCATGGACTAAAGCAGTGAATGAATCAACAGTTGGATTAGATGAAAACCAACCCAAGATTGAATCTTTTGGATTAGCTCTCTTGTGTAATTGATATAATGATCTGTGTTGATATTCTTCAATGGTGACTTCATCACCTTCTTCATGGTGTGGCACTATATAGGCATCTTTGATTTCAATTTCTGAACCATCATCTGAACGAGTACCTAATAAAGTACCAATGACTCTGCTATCAGCTTCTGCACGTAAAGCGAATTCTAATAGTTGGAATAATGCTGGAGCTTGAAGTGTGACATTGATTGGAGCTGTGGACAAGGAGCCAAACGCGTTGGTGAGGTTTGGTCTCACGATGTGTAGACTTTGTGACATTTTGCTGATAATTGCACTAGAAAGGATCTCTGCAATGATATAATCTCTTTTAAGTGTCTTTATTCGACTTTTCGTTGATTTGAGTTGACTTTTTTTTTTCATTCAGAAATTTTTTTTGTTAGGAGGATTTTGACTTCCCAAAGTGGAAATAAAAGTGGATTTTGGTAAGGATTGGACTGAAGATTAACATAAAGTCGAGTTTTAACACGAAAAAACATGGAAAACATAGAGACTTTTGCCATCAACAGCATTTAACTAATATACAAACCAGATTAATCCAATTCCCACCAAATAAACACTATTTCAATCATTAGTCATTGCCTAATGTCGTTTCCATCTCGGATTTTGCCCTGTTAAATCCGCGAGCACTTTACGTTGCGAATTCGACGGCCATGAATTAATAAAACAAAATTGCAAAAACCCTTTTGAAAACGTTCCAACGTGAAATCGAGCAATAGAATAGCATGCTTTTCACTGGACCAATGATCCAAAGGAGGTTGGCCTCTACTGCTGCTGCAACAAGATCTTCTCCTTCAAAACTACTCAGATTCTCATTATATACAGGTGGAATCTTATCGGGTGGCTATCTATTTGATAAATATGCTTATGAATCTACAGGTGCAAGAACTTTGAAATCTTTCTATGTTTTGATTAGAATAGGTATTGATTACAAGTTCTTCTTCAATGAAAGAAACGATATTGCTGCTCTACATGAACGAAACGCTGATAGATTGTTCAACTTGCTTAATGACAACAAAGGTCTTTATATCAAATTAGGTCAAAACATTGCAAATCAAGCCACTGTTTTCCCCAAGGCATTCCAGGATAAGTTTGCCAAACTATATGATTCTGCTGCTCAAGATCCGTGGAATAAAGTTGATGGTATTTTGAAAGCTGAGTTGGGTAATAACTATCAAGATCATTTCAATTATATCGAACAAACTCCGATAGCTAGTGCAAGTATTGCCCAGGTTCATAAGGCTGAATTGAAAACTGGTGAGAAAGTGGCTTTGAAAGTGCAGCATTATTATATCTCAAAGCAGATTGAAGCAGATTTGTTGACTTATAGATTATTCACTAGAATTTATGAATATTTTTTTGAGATCCCTGTTTCATTCACATCCCATTATATTTCTGAGCATTTGAAAGAAGAAGTTGATTTCAGAAAGGAATTGGAAAATGGTGATAGAGTTACTAAATTGATTGCAGATGATGATTATCTATATAATAAAATCCATGTTCCAAAGAATTATCATGATTTATCAACAAAAAGGGTATTGACTGCTGAATGGTGTGATGGTGTTCCATTAATTTTCTACGATAAATTGAAAGAAGAATATAATACAAAGAAGATCATGAAGTATTATCTTGAACTTTTCTCCAAAATGATCTTTCAATGGGGGTTTGTCCATGCTGATCCACATCCAGGAAATTTACTTGTGAGATACAACAAGACATCAAAGATACAAGAATTGGTGTTATTAGATCATGGGCTATATGTTGAATTCCCAGATACACTAAGACATGAATATTGTGCCCTTTGGAAGAGTTTGTTTGAATTGAATGATAAAGAATTAAAGAAGATAGCAATTAGTTGGGGTATTGGATCTGATCAATCTGATATGTTTGCAAGTTTTTCATTGCTAAAACCATATCACAAGACAACAGAGAATTTATCCAAGATGACAAACTTTGAAAGACAAGAGTTCATGAAGGAGAATTTCAAAAATTTCTTCAAAGAAACTGAGAAATTCCCATTAGAGTTAATTTTCCTTGGTAGATCGATGAGAATGATCCAATTATTAAATCAAAAATATAGAGCTCCTGTAAACAGAATCAATCTCTTCACAAAAGAAGCTGTTAAAGGGTATTATTTGAATGAACCAAATGTTAAAAATCCGGGAATCTGGCATAGACTAGAAAGAACTCTAAGATATTCAATCTTTGTTTTAATATTAACTATATCTGACATCACTTTCTATACATCAAAAGCTGGTCAATATCTCTTTGGTACCAAAAATGTTGAGGATGTGCTACAGGAACAGATGTTGAAACAGATGAAAGAAATGGGAATAGAGAATCCACAAGACATAGATTTGTTCAGTGGGTAAATGAAGATGTTATTCTTGTATAAAGTGTGAATAAAGTGTACATAGATTTGAACTGGTGTGTAAGATGTTGTGGGACTTTCAAAGATGTGATTTGATCGCATGGGATAGGAAACAAGAGAAGATTTAGTGACATGTTATCCTCTCACCATATCAATCTAGTTTAGGTTCTTTTGTGTTTGGCACTAATACAACTCATATTCAATTACAACACTGTCATAAGAAATCGGGTCAGTATTAGCAGAAAATTCAAGTCAACTTGTTTATATTCTGTTTAAACAAAATGTCTATATATTGGGCCCATTGCTACCATGTTTGACTTTCATTTTCCTCGTCTCTTTCTTGACTTCAAATTAATTCACTCACAAAATGTCCAGTAAACTCATTACTCAAACAAAAGCTAGATTTGCAAGCTTCTTTCAAAGTTCAAATGAAGACTTTGATAACTTGATGAAAAACTATACCCTCACTTACTTGGCTGATGATGATGACTCTAAGAAATATGATGTTATTGGTAACTCACCTACAGCCGCTCACTACATTGGTGATGTTTCCAAAAAGGCTGTATTTGACGATCATTACAATAAAGTTCATCCTCCAGTTAAAGTTGAATATAGATCAAAAGAATCTGTTTATCATTTCATCAAGTTAATCATCCATCCTAAATACCAAGGTAAACGTCCAGATAAAAGTAGTGCTGTCTACATTGTTAAAAAACCTGATGTTCCATTAGAACAAATTTTAGGATTCTTGATGTTTGCCCGTTTAAAAGAAAACAAAACTGTTCATTATGGAAACATTGAAGATGCTGAATCATTACCTCAAGTCTATCCAGAGTTTATCTTTGAAAATTGTACAAAGTTTGATGCTAAAGATATTGTTCCATATTTGTACACTGTTCATTTTGACAAAATTTCAAAAATTGTTCCAAAAGAGAAAAGTTTAACAGTTGCTAGAGTTCCACAACGTTATCATCAGTCACAAGAGATTAGAGCAATGAAAAGGTTTGCAAGATTCTCGGGGGCTTGTCTCCTTTTCGTATTGAAAGATCCTAAAGTTAAGTTTGGCAGATTTTTTTCCACTAGACAATGTATTGAACAATATGGTTATTATGTTAATCGCGTTGCTTGGAGGATTACACAAAAGTATGCTCATCCAAGACTTGAAGAACCATTTGATCAATTTGCAAATATGTATGGTAAGCCAAAGAGAAACTATGTTGATTCAAGATTTCCAAAGGTCAACTCTGCAGCCTTGCCAGAGGTTGCTGGTATTTAGTCGTTGTATATTTTTTTAACTTATTAATGTATGTATTATAATAACTTATCAAAGTAGATTACCATCTGAAGCTCACCATATTGAAATTAAAGAGCTCACACAAGTCCAAGTGTATATTCTTTTTCATAGTAGATCTGAATTTTTCTGTTTGGCATGGGCCTGTCAACTAATCAGTGTCAATAATCTTGGATAAAAAATTCTGCCAAGTTTGAAAAGTTGAACAGAAACTAAAACCCAACTCCAAGCAGAAAACTTCACAATTAGTATATAACTATTCAAAATTGTGCTCTCCATCATGTTCCTCTTGAAATCTGTCAAGCCAATTTGACACTGAAAAAGAATCCCGGTTTACTGGACAATCCAAAATGCCAAACTTCAAAACCCCTACTAAAATGCAATCCAGTTCATTCTACATTGTACACACAAAGCCAAATACTGAATTAGTTGGATCATTCTCTGAGTATCCTTCTCAAGCGAAAACAAGAAACTCAGAAAACGAGGACAATTCTTTGAACTTGCCAATCAAAAGTAAAACTCATGGTTTCCAATTATCAAAAGCCCTAAAGTATAACCACTCAACATTTGTCATTCAATCTCAAGATGTTAAGAAGAAACTTTTCAAGAATAACTTGTTAAGCTATGGGATACCTAAAACTGAAAAAACTAAAGAGAAGCTTGTCAACTTGCATTTTCCATTTTCCATCAATATAATAAAATTACCAACTGTCACTGATGAGCAGATTTTCAATTATATCTTGACCAATAACATAACTGAAAAGAAATATATCCAATACTCATCCTTCAAGAATGATAAATTCCCCTTATTCATCTTTGATAACAGATCAGAATTACCTAATGTTGAAGTTGTTGGTAACATGATTAAAGCTGATGTAACTAGTATTTCCAAAATCAATGGGAAGCCACACAAGAATAAAGTGTATCTCAGAGTACTCAACAAGATGAAATACAAGACAGTATCAAACTCTAAGAATGCCTGTGATCAAACTTTCTTAATTTCTTCAGATCGTTCATTGATTTGTTCCAAAGTTGGAATCACAAATGCCATCTCTTTATTCATCCGTGATTTCCACAAGGGTGAAGTTTCAAGCAAGGATTATGATTATTCAACTAGTGTTGTCCCTTCAGTGGAAGAAATCAAACCAAACCCACCATCTTATGAAGATGCTCTTGAACAATGTGAACCTCCAAGATATCGTGAAAACAACTAGTCTTCCCACCCCAACTCACTAAAAAAAATACATATTTATATATAACAATTCTATATCTTTTAATTAAACTATTTAAAACGTTTATTCCCTCGAGGATTCCCCTTGTAAATTCAACATTTCTAAACCGCGCTTTGTCCCGATTAGGCAATCAACGATGAGCTTCTTCCGTATCCGGGCAACACTTTCAAATTTTTTTTTTTATACCATAGAGAAAAAAGACATACACTTGATCTGAATTAACAAAGTTTTAGGAAGATTGAAATAAATAGTTTTGAAACTGGTAAAATGAGTCTCAAGACACAATATGCCAATCAGGAGCTCACACCTTTCTATGTTGGTGGTGCTCTAGCCACACTTTCAGCTGATGGTTCAATCTTGGTCACTGCAGTTTTAGAAGATGTTGTAATTACAAATTTAATAACTAATGAGATTCAAGAAAGGATAGAAGGTGATGGAGAATTAATCACTTCTTTAACTTTAACACCAGATGGGAAATACTTGGGGATAATCTCACAGTCTCAACAATTGAGAATTTATAATTTACATCAATCTATATTCATCAAGAGTTTAAAATTATCTTCACCAGTTTTCGTTAGTTGTTGTGATGAGACTTCTACATTATTTGCCCTTGGTGGTTCTGATGGTGTTGTTCAAGTCTTGGATATTGAGAATGGATTCATTACACATTCTTTTAAAGGTCATGGGACCATTATATCTGCTTTGAAGTTCCATGGGGAATTAAATTCTAAAAAATGGGTATTGAGTTCAGGTGATACTACAGGTGTTGTCAAGATATGGGATTTAGTTAAACGTAAGAATATTGTTACTTTGAATGAACATAATAATGCAGTTCGTGGGTTAGATTTCAACAGTGATGGTGAATATTTCTTGAGTGGTGGTCGTGATGATGTTTTATTATTATGGGATACAAAATATTGGAAATTAAGAAAAACAATACCGACAAGGCAACAAGTCGAATCTTGTGGGTTTTTAAATGATGATTTAGTTTATAGTTCAGGGGGTGATGCAGTTTTCAAAGTTTGGGATTTGAAAACAACTGAATTATTTACACAAACTAAACAACCAATTGAAGAATTGTTAATTTCTGGAGTTTTGAAAACTGATAATGAATTACTATATTTGGTTTTATCAGATCAAACATTATTTGAAATAGACACTACATTGATTGAAAAAGATGAAACAATTCAAATCAATAAAATCATTGCAGGTAATCATGGTACTATTGCAGATATGAGATTTGTTGGACCAAATTTAAATTTAATTGCCCTAGCTACAAATTCTCCAGGTTTAAGAATCATTGATGCAATTAGCACACCATTAGAAGTTGAGATTTATGAAGGTCATTCAGATTTATTGAATGCCATTGATGTTTCAATAGATGGTAAATGGATAGTTACAGGGAGTAAAGATAATGAAGCAAGATTATGGAAATTTAATGAAGATTTAGAAAAATTTGAAAACTATGCCGTTTTCAAAGGTCATGTTGGTTCAGTTAGTGTTGTTGCATTAAGTAGAACTGAAACTAATCCAAAATTCTTAATTACAGGTTCAAGTGATTTAACTATAAAGAAATGGAAGATTCCATCATCTAAAAATTGGGATGGTGAAGTTCATATTGTTAAGGCATCTGAATATACTAGACGTGCACATGAGAAAGATATCAATGCTTTAGACATTGCCCCAAATGATGAATATTTCGCTACTGCAAGTTATGACAAGACTGGTAAAGTTTGGGATTTAGATAGTGGTGAAACTGTTGGTATATTAAAAGGTCATAAGCGTGGGTTATGGGATATTAAATTTAATGTTCATGATAAAGTATTAGCTACAGGATCCGGTGATAAAACTTTAAAGATATGGTCATTATTAGATTTCCAATGTTTGAAAACATTTGAAGGACATACTAATTCTGTCCAAAGAGTTGAATTCATGAATGATGGGAAACAATTAATTAGTAGTGGTGCTGATGGGTTAATTAAAATTTGGGAAAATTCATCAGGTGAATGTTTGAAAACCTTAGATAATCATGCTAATAGAATCTGGGCATTAATTGTTAAAAACAATGGTGATGAATTTGTTAGTGCAGATGCAGATGGTGTTTTCAATTTTTGGGTTGATAATAGTGAAGAATTATATGCACAAGAAGCTGAAGCTAATAAATTAAAAGTTGAACAGGAACAATCTTTACAAAATTTCATCAATGATAAGAAATGGGGTGATGCATTTTTATTAGCATTAGCATTAGATCATCCAATGAGATTATATAATGTTTTAAAATCATCAATTGGATCAAACCCAAACCCAAAGGAGTTCATTTTGGGTGAAGAATTAGATCAAGTTATAAATACTTTAAATGATGATCAAATTTTGTTATTGTTTAAAAGAATTAGAACATGGAATGTTAATGCTAAATTTTTCCAAGTTTGTCAAAAATTGATTAAAGTGTTGTTGAGCAAGTTTAGTGTTGAGAAGTTGATTGAAATACCAGGATTGATAAAGATTGTTGAAAGTATTATTCCATATAATGAAAGACATTATCAAAGAATTGATGGATTGGTGGAACAAAGTTTTATATTGGATTATTCAATTGGAGAGATGGATAAGTTGATATAGTTGCATATAGATTTCAAAAAATTGCATAAGTGAATAAGAAATTGTAGAACAGTTTGATTTGAACTAATTATTGACACTTCAATAAAATTAATTTGAATCAAACTTTCCAGAAACTAGAGAACATAGAGAATCAAAGGTTGAAAAAACACAAGAATAATCAAACAACAACAAGGCTGAAATGATAATCATTGTCTTCTCTCCCTTTGACTACATCGATGGAGATAAAACAAATTACGAAATGAATCATAAGTGGCTCTGTATTTCTTTGAGCACGATAATGATTCATTAAAGTTTCATAAAAAAAACTTTCTTTTCAAAACTATATAATTCATTGTTCTTCTTCAATAGTGCCTTTTTCACTAACATAAATACCATCCAAAAACTTTCTAATATCTTTATTTCTAACTCTGCAAATTTGTTGAATATCAGCAGCATTTTGAGAAACATTTTCGACAGAATTACCCATCAAAACGATTTCATCCTTTTGATTAGCAGAAAACTCAACAGTAACACCTTCATGAACTTTAACTTGTCTTATTTGTTTATCACCAAGGAAATTTCTAATTTCAATAAATTTATCACCATTTTGTTCAATAACATTAACATTAATTGGGAAATGCGCATAGACATATCTCAATTTATATTTGTAACCTTTAGTAACACCAGTAATCATGTTAGCAATCAAAGATTTGACTGTTCTTAAAGCGGCAACATGTTTTCTATCACCATTATGAACAGTTAGTTTGATTTGTTGGTTTGATAATTTTGTAAATGTTATATCAATATGACGCAAGTTTTTAGACAAAGAACCTCTTGGACCAGAGACTGTGACTAATCTTGATTTGATTTGAACTTTAACGTCTTGTGGGATATCTAGGATTTGGTCTGTTTTAATGTATTTCATTTTGTATTGTTTGTATTTGTTGTATTATTTGTTGAAGTTGAAGTTGAAAGAAGAAGTGAAAAATTTTTCATCAAACTTTTTTTTTTCAAACAAATTTCAGCTTCGAGAAAAAACAAAATGAATTCGCGAAAAGAAAAATAGAATCACGTGACTGATTTGACTAGTACAAATCATGAAATTGAACTGAATTAATAGATTTATAGAGGGAAATAGTAGGTCTACAATTGTATGAGCTTGGAAATGGATTGACATGTTATTTCACCACGGCCAGATTGGAATCAACCAACAGGACATGGACCCTATATCAATTTGTAGGAAGCTATAGCTCAAGACTGTTATTGGACATGAACTCAATCAGTCACTAATCAACACAAGAGTATAGAAGAAGCCACAAATCACCAATGGCTGAAAGCTATCATGAAAGAGCTAGCTGGCCTTCATCAAAAAAGGTCTCATGAAGACAACCAAACAGTTTAAAATTATTACCCGAAGGGAACAATGATATTATGCTCACAAATTATCAATAATGAACTTTTCACCATACTAAGAACAAAGAAAACAATGTCCAAAGCAAGTGATAGTCAAAATTCTTTTGTTCACAAAACTAACTTGTGGCTAGTACAAATCAAGTTATGGCTATATTAAGGAAGGTTTTCTCCTGATTCAGGTTTCATTCCATGTTTTCTCTAGTTAATTTTTTTTTTTTCAATGGTGTTTTTTTAAATAGTTTCACCTAAAAACTTAGTGTTGTTGTTATCAAATTAATACTAAAGTAAAGATGATAATTATCCTGGAAACAAGGTAATGATGATTTGGTTACTCAACAGATTACAATTCAGAGAATCAGATATTCAGAGATATTCAGAGATATTCAGAGATATTCAGATGAATAAATATAAGGAAACCAAAATTAAGAGTCAAGAGACCTTTGGCTAAAGATACCAGATTAGGCTAAATATACCAGATCAGTGAAAAGATCATTGGCATGTGATAGTATTGTAACCATGAGATCATCTTCTTCCACTATATAGGAATACAAGTTTCAGCAGTTCATAGAACTGAATGTAATACCTATTGGGATTATGGTACAACCAGTTTGGTGTAGTTAACGTTATTAATCACCTTTGCAACCTTGTAAATAATCAGATTGAGGAACAGTATTCACCGGTCAATTGTGACATTTGGATTGAGTGAAAAGAATAGTACAAGGCTGATCCAAATACCACTCGGTAGAATATCTAGATATTGAGTTGTACTTACGTATAACAATTAAACAAATGATTTGGAAAATAGATATTGAAACCTCTATACATTGACTGAATTAATCACATATCAGTGTAAATATATATAGCTCCAATATTTAGGAACTGATCACTATATCATCGGGTCCGTCATTATCAAACTACAGACCACAGATTGATAAGAGTCAGCTATCCAGCAGGTGATAGAGCCTACTGGCTATGGCACCCAACCCTATCTTGGCCTCAAATAGCCGGCAAAACTAGGTGACAAAAGAATTGAGTACTAATCAATATAATAACTTCAAATATTTTCAGCAAGACATCCAAAAAGTTACTATCCAAATGCTGAGGTAAACTTATACAGCACAGACTTGTTTGCAGTTTGAATCCCTCATATTAAAATACTAATCATCACCTCTTTCAAAAACAAATCTCAAAACCACATTAATGATATCAATATGCCTATGACTCCAACGTTAACGTGGCTCACACTCGCGTTTTCCGTTCTCTATCTTTTTACATTTAGTTCTTTAAGAGAAAGAGATGTTTGTTGTAATATTCAATTCGCGCCTGAATTAGATGGTTACCCTCTATTATCAAAAGCTATTAAGAATTACTACTACGGTGAAATGACAATCTTCTTCATTATAATATATATTAAAATATCAATCTTTGAATTCATATCATTATCGTTATGATATACTGAATTACCATTACTCACTGATTTGTTATACCTATTACGCGTGAACTACAAACCTTTCAACAATTCGCGAACAATCAACAGATATCAAACGTTATAAAGAAATGATGATTGTTCAGATACATGATTTACTCGAGGATACTGTGTCATTATAAGTCTGAATCATGGAGCTCTACATAACAAACTAGTTGGATTGTAAACATTTGATTAAAGTGTCAACTTCAAAACTCTCATTGGACACGATCTTGGAAATCAGTCACAAATAAAATAGTTCAAAGCCACTTAATATTCAGGATGATGATGGTTGATATATCAAAAGATCAATTGTTCATGATTTGTTTTGAATTATATATTAATTCATCATTTGAATATGAGCTACTTAAGACTAATGGCAGAATTCAACTTAGAGGTCTTGAAAAGAAGAACTTAAGAATTTTTCTTTTCAACTCCGAACATTGTTCCATTTATAACTTTGATAAAACTATAAACGTTCAGAAACATGAGGAAACAACATCTATCGATGCAACCACGAGATTCTTGTACTTTTCACCGACATGAGATTTAAAAGGATGAAAGTTTTTTTTTTTCAACAATTGATTCAGCAGAATGTCGCGAAATACAACGTCTCATAAAGTGATTGCGCTTTAATGTAGTGTAAAAATGGTAGATTACTACGTGTTGTAATTGTAGATTATAGATCCAGTATCTGAAAATAATTGAATATATTTAAACTCTAGTAGAATGACTCGACAATCATCATCAATCTTGTATAACCCCCAAAGGATTAATACAAAAACTAATTCAGATCAGTCAAAGATACATCCCACAGTAAATATATCATTGCAATCATTATAGATTATGATTCATGGCACTCTGTAACAACTGCAATCTGTGAAATATGTGATAAAAATCAACCACAAATGAAATAAATGCTTCAATCACAGATAGTTGATGGATCTGTAAAATAGCGAATCTCACCTTACTCAACCAGTAGTAGCTCTCTGTAAGACACGGAGGCAACGACCCACATCACCTTCAATCAAGATGAAGATGATGATCATCCTCCTGAATGCTAGATGCTTGTGAGAAATGCTCAATAACATCATGAATCACATCCATAACAATTTGTTCAGTATCCTCTTTAGATGGCAAGCAAACCTGAGGGAAGAAAAATACATCACATTCAGAGGTTTGGAATTTAAAAGCTTCCCATATGCTCCGTTTGAGATTCAAGAATAGCGTCACGACCAACAAGTGCTTTAGCTTATGGACTCATCATTCATGAAATTAAATCAACATTTACGAAGTGCAATAAGCTAAATGAATGTTGTGTGTTAGACAGAATTCTTTTGACAATAGTTGTCGAGTAATATGACGTACGATCAAACAAATGCTAGAAAGCTGCTTTGAAATGATACACTTAAAAGAGTTAAAGCATCAAATTAAAAGGAGAAAAAAACATTCCTTGAAGAAATTCGCGAAATGATGAAGAGAGTGATTATTGGTGGGTTTGTAGAGGGTTAGCCTGGAATAAGTAGTGATATCAAAGACTCTAGTGTTGTTTTAGTGTTCTTGAAAATGCCAATCAATTATATACTACATGATCTTTAGAAATTATAAAATGAATATGTTTTATTCTGGATTCTATGAACATTATAGTCATGATAAACTGAATAACTCACAAGCCATGTAAAACCCATGTAATCTCATCATAACCTCAATCTCTATTACTGGATGATCATTTGAATCCAATCAATCACAAATAAATAGGATGAAATTAAAGATATAATTAACTAGTCCGTATTAAGTGGAACATAAACACAGACAATCAAGGAGCTATTAAATTTCTGAACCAGACAGTATAACTATCCTCTGAGGCAAACGTATTTCACCAGTGCGTCCATATCACTTAAGAACAAAACTGATTAACCGGCTTCAGAGAGCAAATTACATGCCATACTGGTGATAAAATCGTTCATGTCACGAACTTGAAAAGTTTTGCGTTGACTGTTAATGAGAATCCAAAACCAACCTTTTTTTTTATTTTTTTTGAGTTTCAAGTTTCAACCTGCAATCTGATCTATTAGATGCCAATAGAAACCTTTTCAAATTTGAAATCATATACAAAATACTTAAAATATCAATAGCAGATGAGATGAGCTTCTTTCTAAGGAACTGAACTGCAGTAGAATAGAAGTTGGATGATAACTGAATTTTTTCAAACATCAGTAGGGAACCAAAAGACCTGGTTTGGGACATCACTACAACTCAACAATGACTATCATCGATTTATCAAAACTCTATACGATGGCAGATATAGTCATGGGTTTAATAAAAGCTTCTCGAAAACCAGTATCACTTGTTCAATGTGCTAAGGATCAGATATTGTATACCAACTACAATGTTAAAATTCAAAAACAGTATAGTATTAAGACAGACTAATTGGATTCCCACCTTGAATGGTAAAAAAGCACAAACTTAATCTTCTTTAATATTGATATTGCTCAGATCCATAATACTATCGGGTTAACATTTGATTTAATTTAATCAACCACAGATGAGTATAGGACTGGAATCATAACAGTGGAAACAAGGCCAGGCTAGTAGCAAAGGGGTACATGCAAAACTCTCATAGGAAAGAATTACAACGAAACATACACTCCAGTAATTCGATACGAATCTTTCAAGGTTAGTTCTTATCTGTTGCATACAGTCATGAACCAGATTGAGATTGAAAGAAATTAAAACATCATGATATAATAATTAATTAGCCATGAGATAGGGACGGGGTAACGTCTTAAGTATACAAGAACTGGTATGGGACACTACTACCATACACTTTTGGAAAGTTTATAGATTTAAAGCATTGGAAAGGTGTGTAATATAGTGTGGTTAAAAAAATCATGGGAATCAATAGAAATTGTATTCATTTCTTCATTAACCATCTAGCAACGGATTACAAATTAGAGAAGCGATAATGAAGAATCCATTCGCGAATAGCCTTGAAGAAAATATAAATGGGCCGAGTAATTAACCCAATTGTTAATTCAACGGCTAAAGATATCTATGGATTATCACAAGGCTTCGAGCCATATGTCATCAACATATCTTTCAACTTAGTGCCTTGTGTCACGTTCACAATATGATTAAACTTCAATTCTTGACTATGGATTATTAATATCAGATGGTCTAGAGAGCTGTTTATCCAGTATCTTAGCACTGTTTGATCATTTTCATTGGTCAATTATTGATAGTTATAAGGAGGTGTTCAAACCTAGTTCATTGTTGCTGAAGTGTTAAGTTATGTACCTAATAATATAAGCAACATGAATGGTGTTCAGAAACCTTCAGTTAATTTTCTTTCAAAGAATTCTTTTTCATTTGTTCTTGTTATACGTAGAAGTTGTCGAACCAAGCTAGTATATTCTTATCAATTAAAAGAAGTTTCTACAAATTAATGGCCCTGTAAGATGGAAAATGACAAATACATTTAATCTTCTATAAAATGACTTATTCATCCAGTAATCAATCTCATACATCCTCTTAAAAGGGAACAAGATGATCAATTATTCAAAATAAGATACATTTGAAGATTGTACTGTAAATACGTTGAAACACGTCGATTCACGTAGAAAATTAGCTTGTCTTAGTGTTAGTAATTTGTGAAATCATCAATTGAAATCAACACAGTCTGTAGGATGAAGATTCCTGGACTGTGTTTAATATAATGCAACTCACGTATCAGCTCAAGTATGAAAGTGTTCCAGCATTGAATCTTTTTTCTAGCCAACCCATAAATTAAATCTCCTAAAAGTTTGCCCAAAATAAAAGAGTAGTTACGAAACACTTAAATAGGCTAGTGCATACTCTTTCATTTACTCAAGTGTCAGGGCCCTCTCGAGAGATGAAATTTTTCTCTACTTCCAATTCAAGCCGCGAATTCGTATTCAAGCGGCCTGTTGAAGGTCTTTCGACTAGTGTCAGTAGATTAGAGTACTGGTTGTTCATGAGAGAAGGCCTCTATATGACTTGACAGTTAGAAATTCGGAGACATGATTAATTCCAAGCTACAAACGTAATGTAGTTAATTGGATAATATAAATAAACCATCATCAGATACTTGGAAACCTTTTTGCAAAGTCTCACAAAGTAGAAATTGACAATATATATTGATTTTAAAAGCTGTATTGGTCACATTCATCACTGGAAATACCGGGATAATCCACTATGCATTGGCATTCTACCATCCTAGGTTGTCATTTGCTGATGGATTGAAATTGAAGATGTCACAAATGGGGAGTTCTTCACAACCCATTTTCATCCGGATTCGGCAACATCAGTATATTTGAATGCTTTCAACTAACTAAGGATCACGTCTGGTGACTAAGTGGGATTTGCTAACGAACCCGACGATATACATTTAAAAGGCTGCCATTTGGATTAAATAATTCCAATAATTTGTTTATGATTCATTTTAAATTTTGAACCTTTTTTAATTTTTTCCAACAGAAATGTACCAAACGAAAAATTCTCAAATACCGCGAATGCGTTTTGCAGTCACCAATCTTCTCAACAAAGGTCCGTGGTTAATGTCAGATAGTTGTATTATCAGTACCTGGATACATTATCATGAGGAATACAATTGTTGGCTAAGATTTAGTATAACGAACTACAACTTGATATGGAAAAATTATGTATATAAATAAACACTCATAACCTGGAAACTCTTTTACAAAGCTTCACAAAGTAAAAAATGCTATCTATAGGGTGTAATGATTTCTTTATTAATATGCCCTAAAAAGGCTTTAAACCAATCAAAGAGAGCCAATATTAATGAAGAACTGGAGTTTCGACTTAACAAGTCCACACAGAACCATGGATAACTGAAGTGTTTTTTGAACATTTAGTGGAAGATCTCAACCAAATATAGAGAATTTAGTGATAAAACTCATATACAAGAAACGGGTACGTAAATACTCAACTTGAAAAGGTTAATGGGTACATTTATAAAAATATATAGGGATTGTAAAGGACATGGGCAATATTGCAAAGTATTTATAATCGAATTATGGAGATCGACGAGAATTTTAGTTGAGAACATCAGAACATTAATGCTCATGTCAAGAGAGTCAATTTAGAGCAGCAATGTAATTATCAATGTTGATTTAAAGGCATAAGTACTGAATTGAAGATATTGCAATGTATCGTGAGTTTTCATAATTTTTGGATACTAGACGTTATACTTCAAAAGCCATTCGATGTTCTTTGAGTACAGTGGCATTTGAATATTCAAGTTCAATTTTCACTAAAGATAAAACGAGTTGAGTACAATAAGGATAGTTGAGTCGCTCAAGACTATAATTCAATACCTAAATATGCTCAAATGACTCTACTTAAACTACTCTATAAGCTACTGTATTAGAAATTGCTCAGCCGTTCATGTTCAGGGTCCAAGGACAAACACCATCAATTACGGTACTAATCAGCTCAGGTACTTATAACCAAGAACAACAATCAAAAGCACCAAAATGTTCTCTAGATAGTACCCAATATCCTTGGTACAGAGACCTTGACATTGAATTATTTAGTACCTTTGTGTAAGGATGTGTAACTGTAGGTTTGTATATGTACCCCAGATCATTAGATCGTACATTTGATTACAGGTTGATGAGATGAACAATTATCCACAGGCTACAGCAAGCACAGGATAAACATTAAAAGTGATTTTAAGGAATGAGGCGTTATAAGCGCTAATGTGCATGAGCTGTAACAAAGGAGTGGGTATTGTGTTCACCTCTGTTGTGATATCTGTTGTGATATCTGTTGTATATATCGCCATGAGTCCAGCCAGAATTCAAAAGCGTAACAACTACAATCATCTTGATGTATCAAAACTTCACCTGTCATATTATTTTCTATTTTTCTAATTTTAATCAACAATCAACGACAAGATGTATAATAAAAGGGATTTGAGATAAATCTCAGAAATGAACAAATTTCTAACACAATAATAATATTCTTCTTTTTTTTTCTTTAAAATGCAGCAAATTTAAAAAACACATCAAGTGTTTCCTAACTATAAACCAAATGTTGCCTTTGGTTTATGATCCTCTTCTTTATCATCTTTTTTATCACTAGATTCATTAGTTTGAACAGTTTCATTTAAAACAACAGGAACATCAACAGCACCTGCATTCCACTCCTTCAATTCCAATTGATGTTCTCTTTCAATAGCATATTTAACAGCCTCCAAGACATTTTCACAAGTATGTTTTGGTTTATATTTTGGAGTTGTCCCCTCTTGATAAACACCAGTTTTAACCAAAATTGAATGCCATGAAGTATCATGAGAATTAGCAAATCTAATATCAGATTCTGGAGTATCACCAACGAAATAAACAGTAGAAGCAGGTGGTAAATCAAGAGTCAATTGAGATAATTTTTGAACAGTTAATGGTTCATCATCATCATCTTCTGAATCACTCTCTTCATCTTCTGAATCGAAAACAGCAGCATTAGCATCCTCTTCAGTGGCTGGTTCAACTTTTTCCAAATGTTCATCTAAAACATCCTTTCTCCATTGACCTAAAACTTTGTTGGCATAACGGAAAGTACCACGTTGAGGTTTACCAAATCTTGTAACCTTCAATTCTTTACCAGTATGTTCTTGATATAAAGCAGCAATGGAAACTTGCAAGGCACCCATACCATATCTTGATAATTTATAATCAGTAGCCCAGACAAAATCAGAATGAGCAAAATAAATTGGTGGACCTTCATCAAAAGTTTTAGAAATTGTCCCCATTGTACCTTTTTTAGACATCAACAATTCCAAAATGATTTGTTGATCAGCAGCCCAATTTCTTGAATCGGCAAACACCATGATTGCATCAATTGGTGTTTTACTAAAATCACAATCTTTTGTTATAGCCAAATCTTCTTCAGTCAATTTATAATAAGGAGACACTGAAGGATTCCACTTCATAACATCTAATGGGATATAAACATTTTCAAACCCATAACCTTCAGCAACTTTTCTACAAGTGTCACCAACCCCACCAACAACAAGGACATTTTTATAAACATCAACTAAATCCTTCATTGGGGTATGACCTTGAATCACTTGATCTTCGGTAACTTCAACACCCAATCTCGTAGATAAATCCTTACATCTAGCAGCTTCAGAACGACCACCACCATTTGTGATAAAGATATATGGCACTTTAATGTTGTATTTATTTTCACCATTCAACATCTTCAAGGCATCTCTAGCTTCAGGTATAGTTTCAGGACCACGAACAATAACACCATCGATATCAAAGGCAAAAGCATAAGAAGCGACACGTTGATGATCAATGACAGTCTTCTTGTGTCTGATTGCTGAAGAGCCACGTCTTGATCTGTTTAAACTTGTGTTTGATCTATGAGAAGATAATTGAGTCAAATCCTTGTGTGAATTTTTAGCAGAGGATAGCTTGGACAAGCCAGTACCAGACCATTGATCAGATAGGGAAAGAGACGAGACTCTTTTCGTTCTGGCCATTGGTTTTAGTTGATCTATCCCATCGTTATTAAGGAAAGATGTTGATTTGTGGATATTTGCCTTTGGAGAATCAGACATGTTTTTTTGCAATTTGGTCTCTAAAATTTCTTCTCTGAAACGAAAAAGGGATTCGTTGATGGTTTATATACTGGGAAAAACATTGCTGCTGACGTAATCCACAGGCTAAACTTACGTCATTGCTTATGTCAGCACACATGTTTTTAGAAATTCATCGAAATTTTAAGATTTAGATCATTACGTCATTTGGATTATGGGCTGAGAATTTGACAAGAAGTGATGATACAGATGAATTGATGTGATATAGATAATTGATATGATATTGATTGATTATATTGATATATTGATTACATCAAAACACAAATGGAACCAAAAAAGCCCTCTTTGTTCCATACTTCTCCTGCTTCTTGATGCTCCAGAAATACATCTGGGTAGCTCCAACCAATAAAAACACCAACGTAAACACATTAGGATTCAACAAAAACACAATGATCCATCCATAAATCTCCATAGTGTAATTAGGACTGATAAACAATTCAAATAACCCTCCACTTGGCACTTCTCTAGCTTTACCTTTTCTAACTGTCTTATCTCCCAATAATCTCAATTGAATATGTGAAATTGCATTGAAGAATTCACATCCACACCAGATATAAAACAAGTAATCTTTATTCAAATTTAATGAGATTGGTAAATTACCAAACCCTCCCAAGTACATTAATGATAATGAACCACCTAAAACCCAATAATGTCCACTATTCTTAAACAAGTTAAACAATGGCATAGTAGAATTACTAAATCTATGAACAAAGACATTTTCAACTTCTCTTTTACCATAATGAATCAAATTCATATAGTAAATCAATTCATAATCCTTAGGTTTAGATGCCAATTGATAAACAAGGAAATGAATCAAGATTGGACCTAAATATTCAATCAAATAAACAGTTCTCCATCCGATTTGAGGACCTAAATCTTTAACATAAACTTCTGATTCATTCAAAATTGAATCGTCATTAATTGGTTTCTTGTCTAGATTGGTGATTCTTAATCTATTACTATTTAACCTTGAATGTTTTGATAATTGAGAGACAAAATCTTTATAAGAAGAAGTGCTGAATTCACCAGACTTGATATTCTTACTTCTACTGGTCACTTTAATCGAAGTCATTTTGCAATTGATTCAAATCCAAAAAGCAAATCCAAATCCAAATCCAAATTTTTTCCACCTTTTTCAAATTTTGAACATTTTTTTTTCGCGATAACTCTCTTCGGGTTTACCCGGTGATGATGTTTTCCATGAAAATTCGCGAAATTGAAAAAAAACCGAAAACACCAAAATTAAAATTAAAACAACTGCAAAAACATTACGAAAATAAAGCATTTTAAGTAACCAAAAGATTGTTCACTCACAATGAAACTAGTCCGCTTCTTGATGAAACTCAATAATGAAACAGTCCAAATCGAATTGAAAAACCAAACAATAATCCAAGGTACCATAATATCTGTATCTCCAAATATGAATATCATCTTAAAGAAAATTAAAATGGTTATTAAAAACAGAGATCCTCAACTATTAGACTATATAAACATCAGAGGGAATATGATTAGGGATGTCATATTACCAGATTCTTTAAATTTGGATTTATTGTTAACTGAGAGTAATTTAACCACATCATCTTCTTCAAGTAAAAAGAGAAAAGTTGAGGATTCAAATAGAGGTGGTGTTAAAAGAGTTAAAAGAGGGCTATAGAGTCACCATTTGGGCTATGTTTATGTGCTGTTTATGAAATTGTATATTAGTGTATGATATGAAATAGAGAAAAAAGTGTAGTACTACAAATGGTTATCATTACTTGATTTATTCATCACTTTCATCATCATCGTCATCACTTTCACTCCCACTCCCACTCTCACCTTCATCCTTCATATAAGGCAAATTCAATCCAATAAACATATCATCATTAATCAATCTATCAACTATCTCATCAACATGGCTCAACTTGAACCCACCATTCTCAAACACTCTAACTTTCCTATAATCATTCAACTCTTTTTGTAATCTCTTTCTATCTTTATAAACCAGCCTTATATAAACCAATCCAAGCATTTTCAAATATTTAAATCTCTCTTGTTCAACATAAAATTCCACAATTGATCGATCAGGCATCAATTGAATCAATTTCACTAATAAGCACATGAAGGGGAATGGTCTCCCCCCAGTTTCTTGGTTCCCTACACATCCAATCTCAATGGCTCTATCCATTAAACTGGCTGCATTCACATTAAAACAATACTGTTTCCAATATAATGAATCAAATACTCGTTCCCTAATGATTTTCTCGATTAACAATGTGGAATTGACTCCGTTGTGGTGTTTCCTCGAGAGTTCTCTGTCGATGGTGATTGCTCTGGACATGGTGAAGCGAATAAACTGAAACTAATTAATTTAATTAAAACTATTAAAACTATTTAATTCATTTAATTCAAATCTTTTATGCCCTAAATTCGTTTTGCGATGAGTTTACCCGGCGAAAAAAAATTATAAAAAGGCTCCCTATGAAAATTTTTTTCCTAATTCAATTCAAACTTCTTTTCATCTCATCAAACTATAGATCTTTCAATTCAATCTAAATCATGTTAAAACCGTATGTTACCAATCAGAATACCACCATTTCTCATTCATATCCATCCATTTTTTACCTCCTGATGATAACGTTGTCTCACTTCTTTCCCAGTCCGATTTCGACTATGACGAATTGGGATACTAACTTGTCAGTTTAATATTCAAAACACTTTATGTGTTGTTTAAACAGACTTATACTTGCCAGTATTGACACCTCTGATCTTTTGGAATGAATGAAATGGTGTGTTTTTTATGCTTTAAAGTCATTTGAAACTAACATCTTCGAAAAGAATAGTGATTGGTTTGAGATCTAGTTTTATAATTCTCTGAATTTTTTTCATGTTATTTCAAGATGATGAAACTATCCATAACATTCGCAGTTTCCACGGTAGCATACGTACAAGAACCCATCTTAGTATGCCAGTGACCGTTAATGTACTTCCTTGGATGTCTGATTGAAATACAAAATTTTGAGAGAATTTTTTAGATTTAAAAAATACATGAATTATTTGATTACATTTATTGTAGATTATAAAACTCCAAATGGTTTTGGTATCCAATTTGAATGTGGTTCAAATATCTTTATTGGTAAATTTGTGGATTTGTTTAATTTAACTCTTTTCTTTAAATTTTCTAAATCTTGAAAAATGTCCAAATCATCATCTTCTTTTCTTTTACTTGGTGTAATATTGTTCTTTTCTTTTAAATTTGATTGAATTGTATTGATTTTCAAATTAATCTTGTCCACTTCAACATTCTTTAATTTTAATCTTTCCAACATTTCAATACTAAATGATTGATTTGTCTTACTTAAAACTTCAACCATTTTACCAATTATATTATCCTCGTTATTATTGATCTTTTCCAAAATCCATAAACACCATGATTTAACTTGTTGAATCTCTTTCCCATTGTAAACTTCTTCTTCATCAACACTAACCAACTTATTTTCATCTTCATAAACTTTAAACATCAATTTATCCAAAATTTTCAAAACAAAAGACTCTTGACTTTTTATCAAATATAAAAATAAAGGTTCATAAAGTAATCTAACTTGTTCCCATTTATACTTTTCATTAATAATACATTTTTTAAACATCAACACTTTATAAAATTCATTCTTTAAAACACCACTCTCTAAAACCTTGACAACTTTCCAATACTCTTTCCCTTCCTCACTAGAATCACCAAACTTGATAAACTTATTAATATCAACCCTTCTTATTCTTCTATACTTCCTCAACACATCTTTCCAATCCTCATCATCAACGTCCTCCTCCTCTTCCTCCTCTTCCTCTTCACTCTTTATCTTCTCCCAATAATTCACCTTCAACCAATCCAAAGCACCCAACACACCAATCTCCAACATCTCCAAACTGGGCAACCCTTCATGAGTACCAGCGTGTCTCAATTCAACAAACCAACTAGGCAATCCAATCTTCTTTGCCAACAAATTCAACGGGATTGCAAATTGGGATTGTTGAGAAGGATCCAACAATCCATTGACAAACCTAATCAAGGTCATCGTGGCACTTAGTTGTAATACTGTGGAGGCTGTGGGGTTGGATTGAAATTCATGATGTATTTGAAATAGATATGCTGTTGATAGTAAAGTGTGTGGTAATTTGGTCTTGGTTTCAAGTGTTAGGATTCGCTGGATTGCTCGAGTTTGGGTGGATAAAGTGGATTCTGGGGCGAATAGTTGGGTTTTCAGAAAGTGGATGTCTTTTTGAGATCTGAAAGGGACTTGTCTGGGGTGTTTATTCATGGTTTTTTTTGGTGTGATTATGGATCAATTGTTTATGGTTCATGGTTGAAATTTTTTTTTTTCAACATTTTTTTTTGGAGATTTGACACATTCGAAAAAGTATCAAAATTTCTACAATTTGTTGATTAAAAATCTCATCTATTTCTACTCTACTGGTTTTAATTCACCATTATGCAATAATTCCACTTCTGTATGCTTTTGGAAAATCTCCAATTCATTAACCATTTTGCCCCTTATTCTCAATTCATTCAATTCATCACTAACTTTAATAGCTTCATTCTCCAATATCTTCAAAATATTTTCTTGTATAGATAAAATCAATTCATTATCCATAGTTATCCTAATCAAAGAATCTTTCAATCCTTCAATTTCCACTCTTTCAGGGATTTTTTTGAGGATTTGTGCATCAAATAAAACCCCAGTATATTCAATCAATACTTTTATAAAATTTGGTTTTGTTATACCATATTCAAGGAAAATCTCCCATAATTCTGGATTCTTTTGTTCAGTGGCAAACTCAATAGCTTGTTTTGGATCATCCATCTTGTTTATTATCAAATACATTGCCTCTTTGGCTCTACCAACTTTCCCTAACAAATAAACCAATTCTTGATTAAAATTTTCCCTTTGCATAATCTCCATAACTTTATCAATGTTGTAATGTTGTTTCTTTTTCAAATATGTTAAGAGTTGAGATCTATCAAATTGTGAATATAATTCAACCATTTCAGTTTCATATGATTCCACTGCAAATGGATCAATTTTGGAAACATTTTGTAAATATAAAAAAGTTATAATGTTTAAACCATTTGAATTCATTAATGGAACAATTTGTGATGGTAACACTTCATGTCTATTCTCAACCAAAATCTCAATAATATGTGATAGTTTCTCTCCCAAGATAGTGGCTGGTGCATTTTGTAAATCATTTTCACCAATTTGGAAACGGATTATTTCAGGTAAAAAATCAATAAATTTAGCAACTAGATGGTGCTTAGATAATAAATCAATTGTGTTTGGATCTTTTAATTTAATGAAATGGTTCACTGATAATGAAGGTTCATTAGTTTTCAAATATAACTCTGCTAAAGATCTTCTTAAATTTGATAAATTTGGTTCAACTTCTAATTTATTTTCAATTAATGTTTCAATATGTTGATAATCATATAATCGATAATCCCATGAATTTAAAAAATCATATATGATATCATCATCATTTTGTAAAAAACTTTCCAAACATTTATTGTATAATTCTTTTGGTAATCCTTCATCTTCAATTGGTAAAATTGAAGCTAATTTCTCAATTTTCTTACTATGAATGAAAATCCATGACCATTGTTCCCATTTCTCCAATACATAAGACCTAAAAGTTTCATCGTTATCATCATCCCCATCAAATTTCAAAACCTGTTTTAAAAATTTAGAAGCCTGATCCCAATTATCATCATCTAAATAAACCTGAACTTGTCTAATACCAACATTACATCTTTCCTCCTTGGCAATCAAATGTTCACTCATTTCCCAAGCTTCTAAAAACCGTTCACGTTCAACAAACCAATTAAATCTCCCTAAAAGATCAAACTCTTCAGCAATAATACCATCAGTTGCACTTATGATGAAAAATTTCGACCGTTGAGCACCAATGTATTGACCAAGATGGAAATCATTGATTCTTAAATTTTCGTAACCTTTCAAAACAATCGTATCTGTGGAAGTTTCCTCATGAGTTATTGAATTGATAATTCTTAATTCTGGTGGTGAATTTAATTTATCCTCCTCTGATATTGACAAGATCATCAATGAATCATCTTTAAAAGATCCAATACCTGCAATTAATCCATCTATACTATACTCAAATTCCACAACAACTGACGCTTCAGAACTAGGCCTATTAAACGACGACATTGCAGATGATAACCTAAAATTCTCATTCCCTTTATTCTTTTCAGATGGTGTAACCTTTAAACACCAAACATGATTAACCCAACCAATCAACAATCTATCATGTTCTTGATAATTCACCTTGGGCCATATCAACTCAGCAGGTGGTGATTCCTTAGGTCTTTGCAAAGTCTTCAACACAGTTTCATTATGTAAATTGAATATCGTCACACCGTCATCACTCATCCATATCAACACTTCCTCCACTAGTGTCAATCCAACAATAGGTCCACTATCCTGGCCCAAGACCCTTTCTGTCCTATTCCCCAGCCAATTCGTATGGGACAAGATAACCTGACCGCCTTTATTCCCATATATGAACGATTTCGTATCTTTGTATTGACCATTCAACACAACTGAATATATAGGCGTCTTGATATCATATGCCACCGTGCTTGATTGGTTATTGTTCTTGATTTGTGAAATTGATGCAATGACAATCGTACCGTCCATAGAAGCAGCAGCGATGAATGATCCATCTGTATGGATTGATAATATTGGAGATTTTCTTGCCCTTATCGTGCCTATTGTTTTGAGGTTTGGTGTGGTGAGGTATAGAAGCCCAGAGGCTGTTCCAAATGCAAACACATTCTCATGGATAAGACAATTGGATACAAGTTCTTTGTTGAAGAAGGTTTTGGGGAGTTGAGTTAATCTAGAGTATTTCAACATTGGTGGGTCTTCATCCTCTTCATCTTCCTCTTCTGAACTTTCAGATTCTGATGATGCCTCCTCCGATTCCACGTCTTCTTCTTCTTCTTGTTCTTCTTCTTTGTCATTCTCTTCAACACTCCTTATCTCTTGATTGTGATCTTGTTTATCATGGCCATTCTCTTTGGTATCACCGTTGGGTATATCTTGTATATCTTGCTGTTTATGCTCTATGTTGTCTATTTCTTCGCCATTGGTCACGTTCTGATGTCCATTTTCTTTCAGACTCATTGTGAAATATCTTGAATATAATGAATTAGAGCTCTAATTGCTCATTAAACCTTTACAATTGCCCTATAAAAATTCCCTGTCACTTTGATGCTTTTTTTGCCATAGAAAAAAACATCAACACCAACATTTCGCGAAAATGGACTACGTCGAGACATAAACAAAATTTATCTTCATTCTATAAAGTCACAGCTCTTGGGTGAAATATTTGGCTAGTGTCTGGAATGACTTTGATCTTTGGAGAGTTTGCTCTTTGAAGTGCACAAGTCTTTCTTGGAAAGTGTTGAGCCCGTTGTTGGAGCATGTGGGCTTCAATTCATTATTTTCCCTATATGAGATGTGATATTCATCTTCAACGTTTTCATCTTCTTGATATGATTTCCTCCCACTAACAGACCCTTCATTCAATCTACTTTCAAAATCAGCAGATTGGAAAAGCTCAGATAAAGTTTGATTTTTTGAATGTTCCCCCTTATGACTAAAAGTGTTGTATACAGTTTTCAAAGGACTGTTATCAGAGGATGGTATTGTGTTCAATTGATTAGATTCACTGTTTCTTCTTGGCCATTTCCATTTAGGTCCAGAATTATGACGTCTTATTGAAAGGCTTGACCGTCTAATGGAGACACTTGAAAGACGTCTTTTCAATTCACTTCTAAAAGTTGAAGGTTCAATTTGAGGTGGTGAAGGAGTTTCATTATTATCAGCTGGTGTATGGTCTTCATATAATTTATCTCTGACATTGGAGTAATGTCTAGAAACTTGTCTCAATATCTCCTTGGTTCTAGTTTTGATTCTTTTCAAGGTGGAGATTCCAAATTCAAGTTGAATATCTATAAAATGGGTTAGGATTTGAGACTTTTGATAATTGATAGCAATCAACTTACTTTCATATGCATCATATTCAGGTTGGTCTTTAATTGTTAGTTGTTTGATTCAAATCTAATTTCCAATTTTCAACTTACATATTGGCTTTATCTCATTATGTGGATTTGCAACTGGTTGTAAAGTCTCATTATTTGGTATTGGATTAGCATCATCAACATCTTGTTTTGGTTCTTCACCTCTAAAGCTCAAAAGTTAGTATTATCATCTAGAGCCCTATCAAATGGGTTTCCGCTCACAAGATCAAATCACCTTCAGGAGTTGTATGATTGATATAAGTAATATAAGTGTCATAAATTGGGTCATAATCTCCAGATAAAAGATCAGATTGTCTTGCAGTACCATCATTTTCAGATTTCAACATATTTGAATTAGTTCTCTCCACAGAATCTGTTTGATTCACTTCATCGCCAGTATTAATTTGATCACTAAAAATATCAGTTGGAGAATCTTTAATAACATCAATTGGAGATGCTTTTTTGAAATCATCAATTTCTTTATCAAGTTCATCATCACTCAACTTTGGAGTTGATTTTTTACTGGCAAAGAATCTTAAAGGAATTGAAAAGAATGAAGGAACACCTGAACCTGTTTTAGCTTGTTGTTCACCTGGAGAAACACTTAGATTACTTTCAGCGGCTGGAGTTGGTAATTGTTCAATCTTTTTGAAAATGATATTGTTATTGTTGGTCTTGAGTAAAGATGCTGGAGTGGTGGCCATTTCAGGAGAAGCTGGCAATTGTGAAGGCTTGACCTTTGATAAATCATGCTGGGACGAGTTGGCGGTTGTGTTTGCCGTGTTCAGGTAGAACTGGATGATGCTATTGGCAGACATTCTTCCACCAAGTAAACCTCGAATTGAGCACCAGCAATTGAATCCTCTCGTCTTTGTTGACCGTGTTGATTATTGAAATTTTAATGGATTTGATTTGATTTGATTTGATTTGATTTGATTTGATTTGATGTTTTTTTTTCAATGTTTTTGTGTCATATAAACACAAAGCTGCCTACAATGGGAAAACAAAAATCTCTTTATCCATTGCTCATACGAAATCAGGTGCCTCTCTCATTTTCAATGGCTTTTGACGCTTTCTCTCGTTCCAATGCAACGTCTCACTCAATCTTTCAAACCAGCCATTCTTTGTAGCAGAGTTCTTTATACATGGCAATGGGAAACGACTAGCCGTAACAGTGATGAAATCACCTTTATTCAACTCGACCCTATTCTTACCGTCAAATGAACACCATGCCGTGGAGCGAGCATCATATGGAACACCTATTCTCAAGATTATGGATTCTGGAATGATCAATGGTCTGAATGATAATGTATGTGGACAAATTGGTGATATTAAAATCCCTGGAATCTCTGGATGTACAAGAGATCCACCTGCACTTAGAGAATAAGCTGTGGACCCACTTGGTGTGGAAATGATTAATCCATCAGCTTCAGCCGTAGTTACTGCTTCTCTATCACCAAACACTTCTAATGAGGTCATTATGGCGTTGGGACCCCTATCAACAACAACTTCATTGAAAACACAATAAGTTTCTGAAATTTCATGAGTTTTCTTGATTGAGTTTAATGTTCTAATTTCTTGCTTTAAATCATTTGATTCATCTGGATTTATTGATTTCATTATAGTACATTCAAATCTCATTCTAATTGAACATTGATACCCATCTTCAATGATACCAGACAAGATTTTTGCATGATCCTCCACTTTAAACTCTGTTAAAAAACCCAAACTACCTAAACAAAATGGTAATATTGGGGGTATAATAGTTTGAAATAACCAACTTGCATATAATACAGTACCATCACCTCCAAATGTAACAATCAAATCAAATACTTCAGGTCTATAAGCACATTTATCACCATACCAAAAATGTATTCTATCTTCAAAAGTTGGATCTGATTTAATCAATTCTTGATATTGATAATATTCATTAGTTTTCAACTCTTCTTGAATATATATATTTATTTCAGTATTATAATCCAACAAAAATTTTGAAACTGTCTTTGCCCATTCATTAGGTTCTTCATCATAAATCTTTGTCAATATCATTATATTTACAATTTTAGCACGAATATTCACATGATTTAAAGTTCTTTCAATATCTCTAATCCCACCAACTATTTTACCCAATTGTCGTTTAGTCATCAATGCTGAGGATATTCTAGCCAAATCATGTTCAAGACAACTCTTGATCTCGTTTTTATTATCCTGGCCAGTTGTTGATGTCAATTCATGATCATAAGGTTCGAAAACTTTTAAATTATGAAGTTGAGCATTTAATAATGAAGGAATAACAGATTTGGACCCAATAGAGAATCTTTTCCTTGGAACAGGGGTATGCGGCGTTGAACCACCACTTGATCTAGTTTCCAAGATTTTCTCACCAGTCTTGATACTTTTCCCATCTTGATCACCTTCATCGTCATCATTTGCTTCAGTGAATGTAAACCTTTCCAATTCCTTCTTGATCTCATCAGGTGAATCCTTATCAGTAGCAGCAGCGATGGCATTGGCAGGATCACATCCTTTTTCTATCTGGCTCGAGGTGGTGACTGGCAGTGGGTCCTTTGGAGATAATAAGCCGTCTTGTTGGACAGCCTGGTTCTTGTTTTGGGACATGATTGATTCTGTTAAACGATGCTCTGTATATGGTTTACTCCAGACTTGAGCAGTTTAGAGAGTAGCTCTTTGTTTGAGATAATGTACTTGGATGAAATTGTTCTAGCTCTATTCAATTCAGCAAATACCGATCAACTAGCCTTTAAGTCCTTTCCAATGGTTGTAACCTTTATGAAATGTTGGATTAGTTTTGAATTGGTTATATGATCATGGCTCCATTTTAAAAGCAAGCGATTGTCCCGGGCCGTACCAAGAGAGGTGCTCTGCCTAGCTCTCTGCCTAGCCTCTGCCTAGCCTCTGCCTGGGGTCCTTCTGCCTGGCTTCTGCCTAGTCTCCTCTGCCCGTGCCTCAACCACTTTCTCTTTTTACTGACACTTTTCTTCTTGACAGTCACCCAATTTTCGCGAACTGATAAAAAAATCGAATTCGAATTCGAAAAAACAAACGAAGTAGCCACCAAAAACCAAAACACAACATTAAGTTCCAATCAAATCATATTATCCAATTGCTTTTATCTTTCCAATAATCAATCTACTCAATCATCAATTCTAAGAAGCTTTGCAATATTGATTCAACCTCAATCCCCCAAAACCACACAATGAGCGAACCGATAACCCCTGAGGAACAGAATGCTCTGTTACAAGACTCAATCAATGTCATCAAGCAAGAGACTGCTCAAATGAAGAGATCTTTAGAGACCAGAGGCAAACTAATGGATGCCTTGAAACATGCCTCTTTATTCCTAACAGAACTGAGAACTTCCCAATTGACCCCAAAACAATACTATGAATTATACATGATGGTTTTCGATTCATTAAATTTATTGGCAAATTTCCTTAAGGATAACCATCCGCATCATCATTTAGCTGATCTATACGAATTGGTCCAATACGCTGGTAATATTGTCCCAAGATTATATTTGATGATCACTGTGGGTACTGTTTATATGTCTGTTCCTGATGCTCCTGTGAAGGAGATAATGAAGGATATGATTGAAATGTGTCGAGGTGTTCAATATCCAATCAGAGGGTTGTTTTTAAGATATTATTTATCTCAAAGAGCGAAAAGTTTATTGCCTGAGAATCAAGATTCGATACAATTTGTCATTACAAATTTCATAGAGATGAATAAATTATGGGTTAGATTACAACATCAAGGTCCATCAAAAGAAAGATTGAAAAGGGTTAAAGAAAGAGAAGAATTGAAAATCCTAGTGGGTTCAAATTTGGTTAGATTATCTCAATTACAAAATGATAAAGAGGATTATAAAACATCTGTTTTGCCAGCTATTTTGGAACAAATTGTTCAATGTAAAGATGTATTGGCTCAAGAGTATTTATTAGATGTTGTTATTCAAGTCTTTCCTGATGAATTCCATCTATACACATTGGATGAATACTTGAATTGTATTAAAGATTTAAATCCAAATGTTTCCATTAAAAAAGTTTTAATTACATTGATTGATAGATTAACAGATTTTGCCAAACGTGAAGATTTAACAGATTTAGAAAAATTAACAATAAAGGAAACTGAAGAGAAGAATGATAAACAAGAAACATCTGAGGTACCAAAAGAAGAGAAAAAAATAAATCTTTTTGAAACTTTTTGGTATTATGTTAATCAATTGGAACAATCTAGAGAATTATCAATTGAAGAAATCAGTGGATTATTAGAATCTGTTTCAAGATTAACACTTACATATTATCCAACAAATTATGGAAACATTGACTTGATTTTCAAATTTGCCATTGATAAGATTAAAGAATTATCAACATCATCATCACAAGAACTTGAAACAGATCAAAATTTTAAAAGTTTATTATTAGCACCAATAAACAATTATGATAATTTATTAGATATTCTTAAATTAAAGAATTTTGGTGATTTATTAGATTCAGAGCCTATAAAGATTCAAAAAATTGTTAGTTTGGAAATTTTAAACAAAATTTTAAATGCTGGTATTAGATTGAAAAAAATTGAGCATGTTGATGGAAGTTTCAAATTATTAAGAGTCTTGATTGAAAATAAAGAGAAAACTACTGAAGAATCTGTTGAATTTATAACTGAACAAGAAAAATTGGCCAAAATTATTCATTTGATTGGTAATAAAGATACAACCATTCATGCTAAATTATTAGCAAATGCTAAAGGAGCATTAAGTAAAGGAAATATTAAACATACTTATCCTGCATTATTTTTCAATACTTTAA
Source organism: Hansenula anomala (assembly GCF_001661255.1). NCBI lineage: Eukaryota > Fungi > Ascomycota > Saccharomycetes > Phaffomycetales > Wickerhamomycetaceae > Hansenula > Hansenula anomala. Next base: position 742,813 of record NW_017567111.1, read on the forward strand.
AATTAATTAGAAAGAACAAATTAAAAGAAAATCAAAATAGTTTATTCAAATTCATTTCACGTGTTATCAATGATTTATACAGAATTGGATTGAATGATCAAAGTTTTAAATTATATTTAGCAAGTGCATCAATTGCAGACCAAGTTCAAGCTGAAGAAATTGCTTATGAATTCTTTGCACAAGCTTTCACAATATATGAAGAAGCCATAAGTGATTCAAGATTACAGTTCCAAAGTATTGTCTCCATTGCTGGTGTTTTACAACAATGCAGAAATTTCTCTAGAGAAAACTATGATACTTTAATCACCAAGACTGCACTACATGGTTCAAAACTATTGAAAAAACCTGATCAATGTCGTTCTGTTTATTTATCCTCGCATCTTTGGTGGGGTGTTGAAATACCTGCATTGGGCGAAGAAGAAGGTGTTAGTGAATTTTATAGAGATGGGAAAAGAGTTTTAGAATGTCTTCAAAGATCATTACGTGTTGCTGATGCGTGTATGGATTCCTCCGTGTCCATTGAACTGTTTGTTGAGATCCTGAACAGATGCTTGTATTATTTCATTCACGGGAATGAATCAATCACCATCAAGTATATAAATGGATTGATTGAATTGATTCAAACCAATTTAGAATCATCCGTGACTAATGAAAATGGACAGATCAATGAGAACCCAAAGAAGCATTTTCAAAGAACGTTGGAATATATTGAATCGCAAAAGGAGATTGACGAGAGATTCCAATTGATAACGTGGTAAAATAAATACCCGGATTAGAAATTTTTTTAATTGTAGTTTATACGCGTGTGTCCCCGTTCCCAAATTCTGGGGAATTTTTTCACAAAAGAAAAAAGCGTCGAATTGAAGTTTTTGAATTTGTTTTAATTTTGTCTTTAACGAAAACATCAGACGAGTTTCCAGGAATTGAGCAATTGGCTGCTTATTGGATACGGTTATAAGTTGTTTATTCGGATTCGTCAGAGTGGAATACGTATTGGAAAAGTGTGAAAATGCCTGTGTACACCGTGTCACACGTAAGTTGATGACCTTGCTATATATCCATGGTCAAAGGGGGTCGAGTTTGTAAAAGATCTTGATGAGTTTTCTTTGATTATGAGGTATAAAATTGGATTGCTAGATTATATGAATCACTAACAAGCTGATTTTTATAGGTTCAAAACATTAGGATATGTGTTGTGATGGTTGGTTTACCAGCCAGAGGCAAATCCTTCATTTCTCAGAAAAGTGAGTACGACATATTGGTTCATTCAATACCAAAACTAACTTTAAACAGTTGTCAGATATTCGTCATGGCTTTCAATCAAGGCTAAATCATTTAACGTTGGTAGTTATCGTCGTCAAACTGAGGAACATCCGGATGCTGAATTCTTTGATTCCCATAACGAAGCAGGGATGAAGATTAGACAAGAAGCTGCACTACATGCTGTTAAAGATATGATGACTTGGTTTAATGAAGAGCAAGGTGTTGTTGCCATATTGGATGCTACAAACTCAACAAAGGAGAGAAGAGATTGGATACTGAGACTTTGTAGAGAAAATTCAATTGAACCAATGTTTTTAGAAAGTTGGTGTAATGATGAAAAAATCATTAAAAAAAATGTCCTAGATGTTAAAACTACTTCACCTGATTATGCTGGTCAAGATCCTGATGTTGCTGCTAAAGATTTTATGAAGAGAATTTCAAAATATGAAGATGTTTATGAACCTTTAGATGAGGTTGTTAGTAAAGATTTAACATTTGTTAAATTGATTAATGTTAGTCAACAAGTTATAGTGAATAAGATTGAAACTTACCTTGAGAGTCGAATTGTTTATTATGTTATGAATCTTCATATTAAACCAAGGTGTATTTATCTTTCAAGACATGGTGAATCAATGTATAATCTGGAGGGTAAAATTGGTGGAGATGCAGATTTAAGTGAACGTGGATTTAAATATGCTCAAAAACTACCAGAATTGGTTAAACAATTGGCTGGTGAAGATCATAAGAAATTAACAGTATGGACTTCAACTTTGAAAAGAACTCAACAAACTGCACAACATTTACCATATAATCAATTACAATGGAAGGCCTTGGATGAATTAGATGCTGGTGCATGTGATGGATTAACTTATGAAGAAATTGAACGTCAATTCCCACAAGATTTCAAAGAGCGTGATGAAAATAAATATGAATATCGTTATAGAGGTGGTGAATCTTATAGAGATGTTGTTATAAGATTAGAGCCTATTATTATGGAATTGGAACGTCAAGAAAACATTTTGATTATCACACATCAAGCAGTACTAAGATGTATTTATGCTTATTTCATGAATGTCCCACAAGAGGAGAGTCCATGGATGTCAATCCCATTACATACATTGATCAAATTAGAACCAAGAGCATATACTACACTAGTTGAAAGATTGAAAGCGGATATTCCTGCAGTGAGTACTTATAAGGAAAGAGGTACTAGTCAATTGGGAGAGAGAGAGGATGCTAAAAACAAATCCAAGCATTTAATCACTGGTGAGCCTGTCAAGGTGAAGACACAAGTTGCAGCAGCCAATGCTTCAGTCAACTAAGAAGAAGAAGATACTATACAATACAATACTAAAACCAAAACAAAGCATGATATTTAGCAGTTTCTATATAAAAAAAAGCTATTCAAAATCAACTTTTCTTTTCTTTCTTTTGGCTATCGCTATACCGTTTCTGCCCGTAACGATTTTTCCCTCGAGAACGGCCTTTTCGCGAACTCGAATTATGCCGTCTGATAAAAGATAAAAAACAATTAATACCCATTGCAAATTGGAAATTGTACCAGAATTCCGTTTGGGAGTGACATATAAATAAAGAGGGAGGAGCCATGAAGAGAATATTCAGTTTCAAGAAGAAGGAGCCATCAGAACGGACTCCAGAAATGTCCAGTAACAATAACGAGGAACAACAACAACAAGAAGCTACCCAACCAGAGTCAAATGAACAAATAATCCCAGAATCTACAAGATCTTCCTCTGAGGAGGAAAACGACCCTGTTGAATCGTTATTACCATCCAGTTATAACAGATCCTCCTTATTCTCGAGGGATAGAAACACTTTCAACACATTCTCCACAAACCCAACAAGTACAGGTTCTTTTGCCAGTGGAGGTGGTAATGCTAAACAGCAAAATAGCCTACGTATTGATAATATAGGGAAGCCTTTAAGAGTGCTGAGTGCTGATCGGTATAATGAACTAAGCCGTGTTGGTACGTCGACATCTATCCATTCCACTTCGCCTTCTGCAGTTGGGTCAAGTTCGTTTGGTAGAAGAAGAAGAAGTGATATTGAACAACAGGGAGGTGGTGTCAATGCACAGAGTGTTGGAGGAGGTGGTGGTGGTAGTAGTTCTAATTTAAGTGGACAATATGTTTCTGGTGGTATTGAAGTTGTGGAAAAGGAGTTGAGTTATTTGAATGAGAATTTGTTGGGGTTGATTGATCAGTTGAATCAAAGTGTATTGAATGTTTCAAAAGCTAGTATTTTGTTCATTGAATTTTTGGATGATACTGTGCCACTTAGTAATAGTGTTGCTGGTTCAATAACTATTCAAAGTAATGAACATATAAGAAGTATTATCAAGATTGCATTACAATTTTATGATAATTATTTAAGATTTGAAGTTTATGAAAATTCTAAAAATTTATTAATAAAATCATTAAAAGAATTTTTAACAAGATTGAATTTCAAATTTAGTTATAATGTTAATGAAACAATACCATTCATGAAGAATTTTGCCATTGAATTAGACAATGAATCTGAGGATGAAGAAGGTATGATTGCCCCAAATAAGGAAAAAATCGAACGTATAATCGAATTAATTTCGAATTCAAACTCAACATTAATATCAGATCAACAAGGTTCATTCATTGCACCAATAATGAGAGGTCTAACCCAAAATTCATCAGTCTTGTCAATAATGTTTGGATTCCCAGATCCTCAAACTGAACATTATGATATAATAAATGCATTATTTCAAACGTTTCCAGATGTTCATTTTTTCGTTAAAAAGGATTTCATCAAAACATGTGCAACAAAGACCAAATTTTCACCACCTTTCAAGATCCCTAATAAGAAAAAACCAGAGATTTCAATTTCAATAAGTTCAGAATCTGGTATTAAGACAAGTGGTACACTTGGTGGGTTTATACAACCAATCTTCAAACCAACAACGGATCCTTCATTAATGAAATATAAAGGTTCAAAATTCGCAATAACGTGTGCCCATGTATTGTTGAGTGAAAATCAAGATTATCCTAATGTGAGTGTTCCATCAAGTGTGTTGATAAATGCGTACAAGAGTGCTTTGAGGGATGAACGTGATAAATATGTTAAAAACTCTATTGAGTATGAATCTTATAATGAAGAATTGATCAAGAGTGATGGTTATGAATTGAATTTAGGACAAGTTGTTTGGGGTGAACGAGTATTAATCAAAAATAAAATCAGTGATATTGCAATAGTTAAAGTCAATAATGGTGTTAAATGTGAAAATTTCCTAGGTGAAGGTGTTGATATTTTCAACCCATCATTAAAATTTAAGAATTTATACATAAAGAAAACAATACCAACAAGTGATTTTAATAAACATAATAAAGTTTTCAAAATTGGTGCAAATACTAAATACACCACTGGTGAGATCAATGGGATAAAGATGATTTATTGGCTTGATGGATCTTTACAAACTAGTGAATTTATATTATCATCACCTGAACCAAATTTTGCCAATGGTGGAGATTCTGGAGCATTAATCTTGAATAATTTATCAAATGAAACGGGGTTAGGAGTATTAGGTATGTTGCATTCTTATGATGGAGAGATGAAACAGTTTGGGTTGTTTACACCAGTGGAGGATATCTTGGAGAGATTACATCAAGTTACTGGTATTGAATGGGATTTTATTTATTGAGTTATGTACAGATATATTAAAGGGGTCATTATAAGAATTCTTTTGTTTTTCTTTTGTAGGCATTATTATCTCTCAACCATTGTTTATATTGCTTTATGCTATTGATTTTCTCACCATAATAATCTGGAACAGGATTTGAAAAAGATTGGAAACTTGGATCAACTCTATGTTTATAAATTTTTGATAAGAAGATTTTATTTTTAGCATTGAACAATGGTAATTTTTTAGAATTTTTAGTTTTAAAGATTATTGAACCTAATAATGGACCAAATAAATAACCAACACCTGTTGTTGCTAAAAAACCTGCAAAGAAAATCATAAATGGATCAAACCCAAAGATTAATTGAGTTGGATCAATCTCTATATTTGATATATAACCCCATGAAGCAGTGGATCCGATTAAAGCAGTGATCACAGAGGAACCAATGTTGATATTTCTTTGTTCTTTACGTAATTTGAAGAAATCTGTCCATGATAAATCTTTTGGATTGATTGAAGGTGTAGTTGTTGAGGATTGTTGTAATTGAGATGATGAAGTTTTAAAAGAACGAGTAGTGGAAGAGATGAATGAAGTTGAAGTTCTTGAGATCTGGATTGATCTTTGGATCGTGGATTTTATGCCTAATCTGAGCATTATTTGAATATTAATACTTTTAATTAATTGAAGTTTTAATGGTTTGATTATAACAATTTCGTTCAAGTTTTTGGTGTTTTTTTGAAATGAATTCGCGAATTGCTCGGGTGTGACCCTGTTGATTATGTAATTACTATAGCCATAATTTGAATTAAATGAATTAATTGAATTAATTAGCTAAAATTTGTAATAAAATGAGTCAGATGATGGTTGTTCTAATGTGAAGTGTATTTGGGATAAAATTGTTTCATTAGCTTTATTGGTTTTAGCGTTTCTCGTTTTCCCTTGGTTCTTCTACTGACTGATGTTACCATCTGACGACCAGATAAACGAAACTCTACAACCCTTTTAAACCAAAAAACATTATAAATTAAACCTAATTATAACTGAATATAAACCCAAAATGAACAACTAGACTCTAGCTGTAGATATCTTTTTATTTTTAAATTGAAACTGAAACCAAATGTATCTTCTAAAATTATTCAAAATCAATTTGTATAACTCTATGCTATTGTGTATATGCCTGATATATATTTATCTCTTCTATTCTCTTCTCATCTAATCTTCTAAATCTTCATTTTCTTCAATCAATTCAGGTAATCTTTCAATTGATTCAGTACCATAAACAATTTGATAAATAGCTTCAAATAATGGAAACTCTTTAGTTAAACCTTTATTATCCAACAATTCATGAACTTCTTTAGCAGTAATGACACCTTGAGCAGATTGACCATTTAATAATTCTTTTTCAACTTCTTGAGCAGATTTACCAGTAATGGCCATATGTTTAGCAACTCTAACGTTACGACCACCTGCACAAGTTGTAATTAAATCAGCAACACCAGCAGATTCTTTAGTAAAAGTATCTGAATTAGTTTCACCTGGGAAAAAGATTTCAGCAAATTTAATAGTTTCATTTAAACCAAATCTTTGAATAGCAGCAGCTGCGTTATCACCCCATTGAACACCATGAACAAACCCAACACCAAGGGCAACAACATTTTTCAATGCACCAGCTAAAGAGACACCAACGACATCTTCAATGACACGGACATGGAAATAAGGTCTATGGAAGGCAGCTTTCAAGACTAATCTATCAATATCTTTACCTTGACCTTGGAAATCATTTGGAATAGTATAGGCAACAGTAGTTTCTGACCATTTTTCCTTTGCAACTTCAGGAGCCAAGTTAGCACCAGATAGGGCACCACAATGGACTTTTAAATGTTCAGTGATATAAGTTGATAATAATTCACAACCTTCTGGAGTGACTTCTAAACCTTTCAAACAAGAAATGGCTCTAGTGTGAGGTTTTAAATTGGCACCTTGTAGAGTCTTGATGATTCTTGGTAAGAATTGATGAGGAATGTTAAAGATTAATAAATCAGCACCTTCAGCAGCGTTAACCAAATCTGGATTTGCAACTAAATTTGAAGGTAGTGTGATACCAGGTAGGTATTTAACATTTTCATGGTTTGTATTTATAATTTCAGTTAAATTCTGACCATTAACTTGTTCTTCAAAGACCCACATATCAACTCTTCTTTGGAATAAATGAGGTCTTAGAGCAGCATTTTCAGCAACAACTTTTGCAATTGTTGTACCCCAATTACCAGAACCGATAACTGTGATTTTGTAAGGTTTTTCAGGAGCCAAGGAGGCCTTTCTGTTGGAAGTGAGGTGGTTGCCTAGTTGAGATAATCTTTGGGAAGCGGATGACATTTTGGATACTTTAATAATTGATGATTTGATGGAGTTCATGATTTGATTTTGTTCAATTGGAATTGCAAAGGGTTTTTATAGTTTTTTCCAAATTGAAAAAAAACAAAATTTGTTTTTGTCCCGAAAAGAAACGGTGAGTTCCGGGGGGAAGGAGCTGGGCCTAGGCCGGTGCTCGGGATTGGGGTCCGGAAGAATATTCTATAGGGTAGGCTATTAAAGGGGGACTATTCAGGTCTAGGCCCTTGTCTCCTGTGTTTATCCGAGGGCTAGTCTCTGTGTTTATCCGTGACATCATTGTGCGAAATCTTGTGTCATGGCACCTTTTCACTCAAGCGCAATGACAAAAGAAAAGAGAATGGAAATTACTTTAGTCTAGTTTAGATCTACTAGTTATTAGTTTATTAGTTAAATTATATGTTTATGTTATAGTATTACTAACCCATTACATCACTCCTGCTCGTCCAACGTCTGGAAGTAAAACACCTTGGACTCCCTTGGGAACTCTATCCCCAGCTCCAACAGCTTCTGGAAGTCTTTGGCAAAGTCCTTGAAGAACAGATCCTGGTCTTTGGCATACTTCACAACCCATTCTTTGTACTTTGGATCCTGGATCAAGGCGTAATCAGTAGGCAACATCATCAACCCATCCTTATCCTCATACTGTCTAGGTCCACTCCAGTCCTTGAACTCCCATCTATCTTCAAGTAATAACCTATAAAACTCATTGGTGAAGAAATTAGGAGACGCTGTCCAACGACCAGTGTATCCTGAACCTGGTCCACTGCTCTTCTTTTGTCCTGGTAAAACTGGTGCTAAAACATGACAGGACCCCAGGGCATGAGCTCCAATCAAACTAACAACTTCACGATCATTAAATCCCATACGACCAAACAATCCACGAACATAATCAGCATCCTGAGAAGCATCTGGTAATCTCGAAGTCTGTGCAAAATCTTCACCTTGATCTTTACGCCCATGTCTCCAACCAATCTTTGGACCACCCATCTCTTGAATTGCAACAACTCCTCCCAATGTATACAAATCTCCATAACTAATCCATGGATATTTGGTTTTAAACTCCTCTAAAAACCATCTCCCATTTTGTAACCCATTATTTGCAGGATCGTTAGCCTCTTTATCAATACGTATAGACCCACCATATGAACCACCAGTTTGATGAGGACAACCCTGATATCCCTTCTTAGCAAAAGTACCTGATAAATGCCATGCTAAACGAACCAAGACTGGTCCAAATCCAATATATTCATCATATTCATCATTATCACGGATTTTGGTTGCAATATCATTATAAATTTTCTGATAATCACCTTCATGATCTTTTGAAGCTAATGCAACATTTAATCCTGAACCTGCAATTAAAGCTTTACCATAATTCTTGTGGTTTTGATTATTGTTTGGGAATTTGTAATACTTTTTGGATTGTTGATCTTGGTACAATTGTGATCCTATAATCGTAATGGACCCAGCTCCTAATAACCCATAGATGAGTTTCTTGTTGAATGTGGTTTTAGCTAATTGAATTGTACTCATTATACCTTGATGAATTGATCAACTATTTCAATGTTCTTCCCAAGGATACTCCAATCCCTTTATATCCTCCCAATATTCTCCTCTTTAATAATCATGTCATCTAACCCTTTTGTAATGAATTTGACATCTAGAGCGATGAGATGGGTAAGGCCATCTTTCTCGACCCTGATTGGCCAGAGCCCAGTGCGTTATGTCAGCATCAGGGGCTGGCCCGAGCTATGAATTTGTAAGTGGAGATGAAAGAATTAGTGATTAAATAAAAGGAAATAATAGCCAATTTCATTGATTAATTCATTTAGATACAATTAACTACTGTTTTAATTATGTCTCATCAAGGTTTAAATAGGTAATTAATAAGAGTGTATGGTGATTACATAATCAGTATACAATCATAACTTCATTTATTAATACTCCCCAATCTTTATAGAATTTATAAAATCTAATCTCATTCTATTAAATTCATCATCATTTCCAGCTTTTTGTAATTTATTCAATTCTCCAATTAAAAAATCAACATAATTATTAAAATTTTTGAAAAATTCATTAAATTTTGAATCTTTATAAAAACTTGTATAATTTGTGGAACAACCTCTAATTAATCCAAATATTAACGAAATTAATTCATTTATACCTTTGGAAGTATCATCCCGCAATGTTTCCAAAATCATTAATTCTATTTGCTTCTTAACATATATTGAATCCTTAAATGATGATAATGGGGGTAATAATGGTATATCAATAAATTCAACATCACCATCTTCATCTTCAACTTTCCCTTCAATAGGTGACATTAATGACATGGTTTCAATCTTTCTCTTTCTTGTACTTGTACTTTCTTGAATTTGTAATTTCAATTTGAAAATTGAATTCTTTGATTTAATACCATTATAATTGTATGAATAATTTAATATAGGTAATTCAATAAATTGATTAAATGGAACATCATACTCTTTTTTCAATTTGGATAAATCAATTGTAAAGTTGAATTTAATGTTTTCATAATCACCATCAATCATATCATTTATAAATAATTTCAAATTATCTTGATCAGTTTTTTGCATAACACCATTTGATTCAATTGATTCAAATTTAATAAAATCTGGATTCTCAATCTTCAATTCAATATTAAATTGTGATATAATGATCTTATCCATTTGGGTGAAAATATTTGGAATCTCTTCAATAAATTTGGAAAATTCATTAAATCTATTAAATTGGAACTGATGATGATTCTTAAACCCATTAATCATATTAAAAACATATTCATGTTGTTTTGAATATTTCTCACATATCAAAACCTGATGAATAGAAAATTTATAATCAATCATAATCTTATGAATCAACCCTTCATTCAACACACCTTCATCACCTTCCTGTTCATTACCACTTATCAACATCAACTTCCTAACCCCATAATCATCCTCATCATTATTCAGTTCAGGCACCGTACTAATCAACTTCTCCACTGTTCTCAACCCAATCTTCAACTCTTGTAAATATCCAATCTTACTTTGGAAAACTTGTAATTCTTCAATCAATTCTCCCCATCCTGACCATGATGAATTAACCATCCCAATAAAAGTACCCTTCCCTATCCCAACAACTCTATTACCATCACGTCCAATTATAACTAATCCAAATTTATCCACTGTGGAGCCTAATTCAGATAACGTTGATTTAATGATTCCTTGTAAATTTCTCAAATATTCATCATTTGTTAACCTCGTGGTATTTATTAATGAAATTGTCATAATTATTGCTTTAGGTAAAATTGAAGGTCTTGGTAAAAAATTCTTCATCAATTGAAATGGTAAATCTAATCCTTTACTTGTCAATTCATTAAATCTCACCACTTCTAAAGGTATGCCCATGGTGCCATCATTAATTAAATCCCAGCCATTAGTGGTCATTTGTATTAATGGGATCTCTGAATCTTTATGTAATTTATTATTGAAAAAATCAACCCATTTGGAAATTAAAATCTTGTTGTTTGAACGGATTTGTAATTCTGGTAATGTTGATGAAATGAAATATAGGATAATAGTGGAATCATTAATTTTAATCAATTTGGAGAAATGTTCTTTAATCATAATTGTACCTATAATGGAATCTCCTTCTTCATTTAAAATTAATAAAAAATTCATAAATATGAAAAATTGAACAAATTCCCAATTATATCCATCAAGACTAATCTCCACAAAATCAAAGATACGTAATTTTGATAAATTTGATAAGTTTATACCTTTATTATCAATGATTTTCCTTTGTAAAATTTCAACAATTTTACCATTAATATCTTGTTTTAATTTAAATTCATCATTATTTTTCTTGGAATCTTCACCAAATTTTGATGTGAAAATATTTAAAACTGATCCAATCGTTATATCATCATTCGTATCAAACACTTGAACTTTATTAAATTCAGAAATAATATGAACATTCGGTTTAATTAAATCCTCAATTAAATATTGACTATTATTTGAAATTGATGAATCCATACTTGAAGCTAATGAAAACCTTGATTGTTTGGAACTTTGAAACCCTGCACTGGAACAATTTTGAATGATTTGTTCTTGTGGTGTGAATGGTGTGGAACTATATTGAGGTTTTGGTAATTCCATTATACTATCCTCTTCTTCATCCTCCTCATCCTCTTCAACTAATGTCTTGGAATATAATTCTTCAATGATATCATCATCTATTGGTTTTGTCCTCTTGGAGCAAATGCAACAAACTGGAAAATCATTAATATCTTGTTTATTAATCATCAATGAATAACAATCATAATGTGATTGATGATTACAATCCAATTCTAATATTCTTTCACCAGATAATTTATTAATCAATGGTTCTTCACAAAAACAACAATTATTTTTCAAAAATGACTTGTTATTCTGTTTATTATGCTTTATTTGGAATGTTGGTGATTCATCATCTTCTTCATCTAAATTATATGGATTTGAGGAACCTAAAAATGGGGAATCTAATTGAAACTCACCATGTATCCTTTTAGGTTGTTGAACCGTTGGTGGTGGTGTTAATGGATCAAGATTTAATGGTGGTGGGACATTTGGTCGTCCTTTCATTCTCTTTGGTGTTGTATTTATGAATTTATTCATTTTTTTATTAAGACTAGCTCTTTTCATTGAAAAGCTTCTTCTAAAGCTATTGTTGTTGGAGATATCCATGATGACTGGTTGTTGATCAAGTCAGGGGTATAAGAGATCTTGAAAGGATTTGATTTCTTTATATAAAAATGGCACCACTTGTTTCAACAGATTTTGATTGGGAAAATGACACCTCAAATCTTGGATACGACTCGATTGAGGAGGTCCCAAGATTCAGCTGATTGTGGGTTTTAACTTGTTTTTTTGGTTGTTTGTGAAAATTTTATTCCTCGATGCAGCGTATGCGGTTTTTAAATTAGTTGCAGCATGTAGAAATTTGCATCAATAATTTGCAAAACCAACACGAAAACCAGTTGAAACTGGGTTGAAACGAGAGAATTTACTCTAAGATTATAGAGAATACATTCATTAGTATATGTAAATCTATATCCACTTTAATTGACATTTAAATCACTATTTTCACCTAGTTTTTTCCACTTTTTTTTTAGTCCATTGACCGTTGCCTCAAAAACTTAAAACATCAAAAACGAACTTGAATCAAAAAAATCATTAATCGTAAAAAAATTTGATACGTACGTTATTTTGTGGATAGGCACAATTTAGATCTCGTTTCATGTTGAAACCATGCTCTGACAATGTCCAAATCGGTGCACAATAGAGATCTATCTGATGCTTAGCTTTTAATGTAGATTATCACCCCTTGAAACAACTACGTAACAACTGTTCCAGTCGTCATTCATTCATTCATTCATCCAATTACTGATTTCATATCACCTATGATTTTTTAAAAATGACTTGACAATAGTCAAATTTGAAACTTTCTCCACATGATTTATATGTGTACTAAACTTATTAACAAACATGACAGTTTTAGCATATTCACTTGATCGATCACATTCTAATAATGTGACAGGTGTTATTGCAGCAATTTTGGCCAACTTGGAAATATTGGGATATAACCCTTTCAAATTATATTCAATATCTTCATCATCATTATCTTGAAAATAAAATTTAACAACTTGATTCGGTTTCAACTCTTTAAAAATTTTAGATGTCATGAAAAAACTTTTAAAATGTGTAAGTTCTGCAGAACCATCTTGATTCTCTTTACTTTCTTGACCAGGTCTATGGACACCTAATCCTAATTTTTCTCTAAGTTCCAACATTCTATCATCTTCAAGTTGTCTTTTCCTCTTATTCCCATTAGTATGATAAAACCCATTAGTACTATCAATATTTGCACTTTCAATTTTTTTAGTTGGAATTGAATTGTTTTGTTCATGTTCACCCATCTTGGGTAAATATTCAGAAAGTAAATTTTCTTGATCTTTATTTAATGCTGAATATAAGCTCTTCATTTTATTTAAATCAAACATTTGACTAGCCATCATTAATATAGGATTTGTTTTAACTTCTTCCCAATAGTCTGTTAATTTCTTGACTGTGATAGTTGCAGCTTTGAGAGTTGGTGTATGATCAAGATTTTTAGATAAATTTTCAATTTGTGAAAGTCTAATTATTAAATTTTCAAGAATACCAAAATGAACTGATGAATCAATTAAATGATCCATCAATAAAAGTTCTGAATCTTGTAAAAAATCATAAAGTTGTTTCAAACATGAACCTATTGAATAAAAATTCCTTTGCCTTTGAACTTTTGTTGTCACTGTGTAATATAATATTTCATTCAATTCTTTTAATTCATGATTTTCCTCCCTTAAAGACATTGGTTTATTATCTAACCTCACTGTATAGTCAGAGTCTATACTATTCATATGGACCAATTTTTCTTCTCTCTCAGATTCTTGTTGTTGTTGCTGCTTTTTATTAGCTTTATCTCTATATAATTCATCTTCATCTTCTTCTTCGTCTTCAGATTCTTCTTCATCATCAGCATAATTATCCTCTAGTTCAGGCTTAATGAAAACTTGTTCTTCAATCTCGGTTGAATCTGTATTTGAAGCCTCTGCACTTGAATCATGATCTGTGCCTTTTTTCAATTTCATTTCTTGATGATACACTCCAGTAAATGTATATAATGCATCTTTCAACACATTGATTAAACAACCAAATAGACATTCTTTCTTTAACATTGGTAGTTTACTTGATTGTAATAGTTTTTTCTTGATCTCTTTGGCAAATGATGAATTATCAGATGTAACACCAATAACTGTTTTATTTAGATGTAATTCTTTCAATCTATTGACAATCAAATTGGCTATTGCTTCCTCATTAAACGATTTAACTTTGAAAACACCAATACAACAAGTTCTTCTAGCGTTGTCGTAATATTGGATGTTTAAATTCATTAGTTTTATTCCTGAATATCTCCAAAAACTCATCATCAAGTAAACAAATGGGAAATCTGAATTAGATATAGTGGAGGCAACATGTTGAATATACTTGGATGCTGAAATTTCGGTAAACTTGTTGGCAACATTTGTAGATGGACATTTGAAATTTGGATTATTTCCCTCTATAAAACTTTTGAAATCTGGGTTTGCAAGAAGATCAAAATTTACACCTTGATCTATCAACGAATTTAGTAGTTTGGCATCCAATGCTGGGTCATTACCAGAAGATACTGTGACTGATGAAATCCTTCTCTTCTTTGCCATATTTATACCAAAGATGGTCTGAGAATTGTTGGTTTATTGGTTTGTTGATGCTATTGTTGGAAATTTTCATTTATGTGTTTTTTTTTTTCAATGGAAAATTTGGTGGCTGTCAATTTGAAGCGTGTCAGTTAAACACTTTGGAGCACTTTGGAAAAGTGATGATATTGGTTAATATTTGGTAAGTTTGATTGGCTTATGTGTTAACTGGTGGATAAAGGTGCTGTTCGTTGAAGGATTTGTCTTTTTATGGTGTTTTAGGTGTTTAAATTGGTGACATTGGTTGTCATACCGGAATAATATTAATTTATAATGTGCTATGCAGTTTGAAATCATAATTTAATATTTATTAAAAACGAAAGATGATCAATTAATTATTAATTATTATAATTAATATGCCTGAAAGTACGTTCCAATAACTAATTGATATTGTGTAAATTAATTGTGGGAATTCAAATAGTGATTTTATGTGAATTATATGATTAATTATATATGGCTTTAATAATCGTAATTATTGAATTAATTCACTATGTGATCGACAGATCAAAAAATGTTCTCATGAAATACTTTGAAACCTTACATGATCCCAATAATATTGGAATCACTCAAATATAATTCACTAACCCAATAATTCCCTTACAAAGCTCATCATTCATTTAATCATCTGCCATTTCCCAATGTGCCACTATCTACTCACGTGACCCATTTTTTTTTTCGCCCAAAAAAAAACAATCAAACGACAAAAACTCGATTTCGCCATACAAAATCAAGAGCCAAAGCCAAAGCCAAAAGACAAAGTCATATTCTGTTCAGGGGAGTGCCGTATCCAAGTGAAGAGGACTCTACCAGATCGCTCTTACCCAGTTCCAACCAAATCCAGCTGGGCTCAACTTCCAAAAAAGATCATCCAAAGTGTTCATATGGTTCAGGTACAGCTCAAGATCACATCAACATGGATCCAATAACGCCCATTATCCCTCACGACTCGCTGAAGGATACGCTAGCCATCTTGGTCGTCCTGCTCTCGCTGCCACAGCCTCTGTCGCTGGTCATCTTGTCCCTGTACATTCTGTTTTCATCTTCAAAGGCTTTTGTATCAAGGCTGTTTACAAAATTGTTCAAATCAGCGCCATCACCATCATCATCAGCACAATCTCATCCATCCTCTACAATCCCATCCATTACACCAACTACAGAATCCCCATCCCAATTGTTTTCTCAATACGGTCTCATTGTACTGTTTGATCTGGCTTTTGGCGCCCTATTGAAATCAACAGCTCCAAATATAACCAAAGTTGTTTTCGTTCTATCAAAATCAATCATTGCATCAAGTTTAAGTGGTGGGAACCAAATATCTGAATCTTTTTATGCTTGTCTGTTTGTCATCATATTGGATCACCTTTTCAAGTTGGGGGTCCTATATTTAGATTCTCATTATGGAATAACAATAAGTTTAAACCCTTATTTATTCCCCTATCTTTCAAATGTTAACTTGCAATTCACTTCAGTTTTACGAAATTTGTTTTTAATACTCACAAATAGAAAAGTCTTCACATCATCAAGCAACACTTCATTTTTTTCTCATTTCAATTATACAGAATTCTCAATTAAATTCATAACATATCTCATCAATTATTTCAATTTGCTTTTATCAATTCATGTCATATTAGTTGCGTTTGCATCTAGGTTCAAAAATAACGTCATTTCCAAAACAATTAATCAATTATCAAATGAACTAAACAATACAACAACTTCATCTCAACCCACAAACAATATCATACTAAACAATAAGGATGAACAAAATAAAAGAGTGGAAGTATCATTATCAGAAGACTTAGCTAAAACTCCATTACCAATTGAGGAAGAAGTTAAAAGCGGTGATGACGATGCACCAGCTTCTTACCCTCAAACTAATGTTAATATAGATGATGAGTCAGTTTCATCAGCTACTATTGTTGCTGAAAATTTTGAAATCTTTGTCAATTCTTCATTCACTAAACCTAAAAAATCAATTAAATCAACTCAACCATTATGGTCCCTTTTATCAACTGCAAAAGCCATGAGTTTAAGAAAAGATATTTATAGTGGTGAAGTGGAAATTAATAATGACGATAATTCATTAGTCCTATCAGATTATGTCAACAAGTATGATGAATATAAATTTGTCAATTTTGAAGAAGATTCCAACAATTATTACAACAAAAAAATTTCAATATTTATCAATTATATTGGTGAAACTTTGATTAGTTTCCAATTGAAGAATCATAACCAGGGCTTAATAATCATTAGAGTTAATGGTGTTATTTGGTATCAAGTTTCACGAGGTGAATATAATGGTGAAGAGTATTTTATCGTTGGTGGATTAACTCCTTCATCTCAATATGATATTCAATTCATTATTGAAGATGAAGATCCATGTGGTAATAAGAAAAAATATTTGATTGATGATTTGATTGTTAGTACCACTGATTCAAATGGGTCTGCTAAAAATAATACTTCAAAAGTCTTATCACCATTAATCACATTACAAGAATCATTAATTACAACTAATGATAATCTCGTTAAAGAAAAATTAAAATTGAAAAAAACAAGAAAGGAAATTTCCAAAAAAATTAATTCTTATAAACAAGATATTGAAATTTTAAAGGGGAAAATTAGTAATAGTGATAAGAATGATGAAAAAAATTATAAAAAAGTTATGTCATTAAGAATTTCAGTTAAACAAGTTGAAGAAGATTTCACCAAGATTGAACAAGAAACAAGTGAAATTGAACTTCGAGAAAATGAAATTAATGAAATTTATCTTGTTGAAAAAAGAAAATTTGAAACAAATTCAAGAAATTTCACAAATTTTAAAAATCAATTCAATGATAAACTATCAATTAAAAGACAAACTTTATCAGATTTAAATTCTGATATTGATTTTGCAAATTCTAAAAAAGAGAAATTGATCAATAAATTAACAAAATTACAAAATGATATAATTAACATTGATAAAGAATTGGAAGATATTTTCAAATCAGATTTATCTAAAAGGTTGAATTTAAGAGCTAAAAGAAAAGAAAAAAGAAGTTCATTATTAAATGAGTTTAAAAAGGAGATTGACAAGATTGAAAATGATGCATTGAATTTAACAAAGGAAAATGAAGTTTTAAAAAATGAAGCATTGATGAGACAATGATAATTGAGTAATATGCCTGTTTAAAAAAAATGAGAATATATATTTGTATCTGTACTTTTCATATGCTAATTAGTTGTATGACGTGTCATTAATTCATTAAAATCATTTGATTTGGTTCAACTATTCAATTTCATTACCCACTATATGGAAATTTCTATTAAAATTTAATAAACCTCCAGTTTTAGCTCCCGAATTATAATTTTTAATTTCTTTAATCTCACCAATCCAAATCTCATGATCTTGTATATCAAAATGATTATATTTTTTACAAATAATAACTTTTTCAACATTGTTCTTTAGGATCGGTAATGTAAATCCATCAATTTCTAAATCAACAACACCATCCTTATGTAAAACTTCATAGTCAACATCTTTTTCCAATTCTTTAAAAGGTGCAAAAGGCACATATTCCCCCTTCTCCACATCGAAAACACGTTTCCTACTAAACAATTTAGCCAATGAAGCACTTTCAATTGTAGGTGCCAATATATGAATAGCAAAATATTTATGACTGTGCAAGAATTCAGAAGTTGTTGATGGTTTTTGAAGGTTGAACTGTAATAATGGCTTAGGATTGATTGACAAGGAGGTGACACTTGATAAAGTAACACCTTTGTACAATCTTGTTATATCGATATGGGATTCTTCATTGTGATGAGGTGCTGTCAAGATCATTGTTTGGTTTGCGATGCTGGACATTGTGTCTCTGAACAGCTGGGTCGAGGCCGTTGTGGAATTGGCTCTTATCTGGGCAGCCAATGGGCTCTTGAGCCTTGGGAATATTGTTTGGAACATGGGAATTGAATGGGTTTAGAATAATTTAAAGGTTTTATGGTGAAATGTTTTTGAAGTTGATGATTTTTCAGGTTTTTTTTTCGGACGGACTTTCTGAGTTGAGAAAAATGGGTCAAAAAGATGGAAATTAAAGGGAAATTTGAGAAAGTTTTGATAGTTGAAAAATGAGATATTGTGATTGATTTTATTATGGATAAATTAATTGGATTTGTTTGATATTTGGAATGGATCTTGGTGGCATTTTCTCCAGATTCACCAAATTTAACCACTATTAAAAAAATCTCGAACCCATTGAAAAATCTGAAAATTTTCACCATTTCTGTCACAAAAAAGCTGTGAATCAAAACGAATAAAGATCATGAATAGCCGGTGTCTTGTGCTGAGGCCAGTGAGGAAATGGCAGGGCAGAGTATTCTCAGTGAGGTCAGTGTCACATGCCACTCGTCGAGACTGGAGCAAGTACGAGCCAGAACCACCAAAGAAACGCACTTCTCCATTGTTCACACAATATCACAAATGGGATGGATCCAGAAAAGTTCTGAGTAAAGAAAGCACATCACTAAGGAGATATGATCTAGAGTCTAACGTATTAGCAAGAACATTGGCAAGCCCCATGCGTATGGACAAAGTAACAAGAGATGTATCTTTCCCCAAGGCCCTTATGTTGAAATTCTCTATAGCTAAAGATTCAGATGATGGGCAATTATGGTTGGCTCCAAACATTAGAAACCTTACAATGGGGTCTGCTGGATCATACATCATCAATAACAAGCAGGTGCTGGAGACACATAGCAAGATGAAAAATACATTCATGCCACTCCCCTATTTGACAAGTACCGTTACAATGACAACCGTGGATAAAGTGAAGTGGAATTTTGAAACACACAATGTTGTAAGCAGATTATTTAATGAACTGATGATTGAGCAAATTGATGAGTGTGCTATACCACTGAACTCGGCTAAATATAATTACCTTGCTGCAAGATCAGGTCAAAATGATAGAATTTTTTCACCAGTCTCTATAAATGAACATCACCATTATGCAACCATAATACAAGATGACAAAAGTTTAGAGGAGTTGATGGCATTACAGGATCAACCTGATACAAATACAGAGACAAATTACGATGCTGAAGCTGTTAATTCTCATTCAATGATTGCAGTTGAGAATTCAATACCCTTTGATGTCGAAGAATACTATTCAACCCTTTCAGTACCCACAATCGCAGAAGAATTGGGCGTTATTAGAAGAAAAAGAGAACTTAAATCTTTTGTCTCGTTTGAAAGACCTCCCATAAAGCTTAGGTTGTTTTGTCTTTATACATCAGATAAAATAGAACCACAATATCTTGCTGAGGCTCTTGATTTTTATGATGTTGATTTCCCACCAGAAGATGAAATTAGTATTGATGAAATGACCATCATCACAGATGTTCAATACCAACAAAATGCATACATGTTGGAAAATCCAGATGATGTAACATTGGACATTTTAGCTGTACAATATGAAGAATATCTGTTTAAAGAGATTCATAATGATACTTATCTTGATGAATCCAAGACACATTTCATAACAGCTTATGATTCCACAAAGCTCAATGATAATGATAATGATTTCAACTATTACTCTTCATTAGCTGTCCATGATGAGGTTTTAGATCTTGTGTGTACCCATTCAGCTGATATTGAAGAAGTTAGATCCACACTGGTTCCCTTAGGTTTGGCTTCGAGCTTTACAACGGATACTGATGTCGTGAAGTTGCTACAGAATGAAATTTTGAATGATGTTGTTCTTCCAGATATTGAAGGTTTAGAAGATGCATTGTTGAAAATTAATCGGCATTCAGTGGTGATTAATTGCTCCCCAAATGATGAGAATGTTTATGAAATTAAAAATAATTTATTCCACATCAATCTTGGAAATCTTGAAAATCTTGAAAATCCAGATATCAAACAAGTTATGGATAAGCTTAAACCAAACTTGTTTGAAAACAATATGATGATATTACCTCAAACTACTAAAAGATTACGGAAATTTATTGACAATTTGATTAGGTTTGTCGATTATAATAGATAGATTAATAAATGTACATAGTTTAAAATCTATTTATCTAATTTACGCTTCTTTGTCCATCTCTCATTAATCACTTCATAACCTTCTTGTCTTTCCCTTTTACTTAATGGGATATAATCAGCACTGATTTTCCCCTTACCATCACCTAAATTAACTCTAGTTCTCTTCATCTCTTTATCAAACTCATCAACGTCTAGATTATCATGAAACAATTCATACATATATCTTGCAACTTGTGATTTAATTTGTGTTTGAACCCATGTTGAGTAAGTACTAGTCACGGTCTTTTCCGCCTTGACACAAACTGGAGGTTGTTTCCATTCAATTGGTGGGAACTTACAATCATACAAGATTAAGGGGATATCTGATCCCATATCAAACAATGGTCTAGTTGGTGTCTTGTTGATATCCATCAAGTCTAATACAACTTGAGGTGATTCTAATTCTTGTCCCACAAGAAATAAAATTGCAATCATATTTCTAACTTGATGCCATAAAAACGCTGATCCTTCCAAGTCAAAACACATGAACTCATCATTTATAGGTATTATTTGTGAGCGGATAATTGTTCTTTCATAATTAGTTATCTGTTTTGAACCATCTAATTTACAAAAATTTCTAAAATCATGGGCACCTTCATATAATTGGGCAGCTTGAGACATTAATTCCAAATTTAACCCTCTTTTATGGAAAATATATTTATAATGACGTGAATTACAACTGAATCTTGCATCAAAGTTCTTTGGTGGTCTTAATGAAACTGCATGAATCTTGATATCTGCTGGTAAAATATTGTTCAAGATGTTCAAATAATCAATCTCTTTAGAATCATTGATCGGATCTATTTGCTCCTCTGGTGATAAATTTGATCTAACATTTAATGAAATCACTTGATTCAAGGCACTAACACCTTTATCAGTTCTCCCACACCTACTAAATTTGAATTCATTAGGATTCATTGATGGAACTAGTTTACACTTGTTCATGGCCTCAAGTATCGTACCTTCCACTGTAGGCAACGGCGTAGGTTCCTTCTGTATAGCTAATCCATTGTAATTCCACCCCAAATATGAAAACTTTAGGGCAATGAACCTGGTGTTGTATTTACTGAAATCAAATGGGTTTTGTCTTTTCAATTTCTTAGGTTCTTTTGGCTTGACAACTTGTCTCTCCAACTCCAACACTTTGGCAACTAGTTCCTCTTTAGACCATTGGGAATAATCAACTTTATCAACCATTTTAAAACCAGCAAATCTTTGGAAAAACTTCAAAATGTTCATTTGAATGCTGGTTTTGGGTTCTTTGGTTTTATGTCAGATTTGTCGTGAAAAAAAAAATTTCATACCCAAAAAAAAAAAAAGTTAATTGCAAGAGCTCATCTCATCTCCAAAAGACCAACATAGAAGCAGAATTACAATATAATAATGGCCACCAGATCGCTAAGCTGGGACCAGCTAGAATATGACCTGACACCGTGGATCAAAGACGCCATCAGTTCTTTGGGCTTCGAGACCATGACTCCAGTCCAGGCATCCACCATCCCATTATTCTCCAAAAACAAGGATGTTATAGTGGAGGCTGTTACAGGTTCAGGGAAGACATTGGCCTTTGTGATACCGATAATAGAGAGAATCATGAGACTGGACCCTGTTATGATCCAGAAAAGACATTTCAACGCTGTGATCATCTCTCCAACTAGAGAATTATCATTACAAATAGAGAAGGTTTTCGAATCAGTGCTTAAATTCAATCCAAAAGAAGATGGTATAAGGACTCAAACTTTAGTTGGTGGGGTTAGCAGTATAGATGAAGACCTTAGAAAGTTTCAAAAATGGAATCCACATATCTTGATTGCCACACCTGGTAGATTGGCTGATTTCTTAAATCGTGGGAATATTGTCTCAACGAAGAATTGTGAAGCTTTAGTATTGGATGAAGCTGATAGATTATTAGATTTGGCTTTTGAAAAAGAGATGAATGTCATTTTCAGATCTTTGCCCAAACAAAAGAGAGTTGGGTTATTTTCTGCAACTATTTTGAATGCAAGTGCCAATTTCCATAAAACTGGTATGAGAAATCCAGTCAAGATTGTTGTTAATGCTAAGAATCATAAACCAAAAACTTTACAATTAAATTACACGATAGTGAATCCAGAGGATAAATTGAATCAATTATTCAATTTTTTGGACACTTATCATTTCAGAAAGGCTATAGTGTATTTCCCAACATGTTTGTCAGTTGACTATTTTTATTCTTTATTCAAACAACTCATACATGATAATGATCTTTTATTAACTTTTTACTCATTACATGGTAAATTAAAGACAAGTTCTAGAATTAAAACATTGGAGAAATTTGATTCAAATAACGATTCAAAATCAGTCTTGATGACTACTGATGTTGCAGCTAGAGGTATTGATATTGAGAATGTTGATTTGGTCATTCAATTAGACCCACCAACTGATCCTGATGTGTTTTTACACAGATGTGGTCGTACAGGTCGTGCTAATAATGTTGGTCAAGCTGTTGTCTTCTTAAATGAAGGCCGTGAAGAAGATTATGTTGACTTCTTGAGTGTTAAAAAAATTGAGTTGGATGAATTGGAAATTAAACCGAAAACTGTGATAAAGCAAGAACAAATCAAGAAATGGATTTTGAAAGATCGCTTGAGACATGATAGAGGTGTCAGAGCATATGTGTCATTTGTTAGATATTATTCAAAACATACTGCAAGTTCTATTTTCAGATTACAAAACTTGGATTATTTAGGTGTTGCAAAGATGTATGGGTTGTTAAGATTACCAAAGATGCCAGAATTGACAAACTATTTAAAGGATAATTTCCCAGCTGATGGTTATTTAGATACTGAAGTGAATTTTAATGATTATAAATATTTGGATCCAGTTAAAGAAGAAAAGAGAATTGAAGAGGAAAAAATCAGAGAAAAGAGAGAACAAAAAATTGAAAAGAAGCAAAAAATCAAAGAAAATACTCCTTGGTCACAAAAAGTTCAAAAAAAAGCTGAAAGAAATGAACGTAGTGCTGGTAAGGATATCAAAAAAAGAGAATTAGAATTGGTTGAGTCTGGTGATGAAGATGAACAAGTTGATTGGAAAGATTTGGTTAGACAAAGTAAAAAGGAGAAGAAGCAAAAGAAACAAGATGTCGTTGGTACATTTGATGACTTGTAATAGTACACAAACATTGTATATTTATATAATTAGGTTTGTATCATCATTATTATTAGTATTATCAGTTGTAATCATTCATTCAATAAAATAATTTAATATCAAATGCTGGACGTTCAATTTCCAAGTTGTTGAAAAATTCATCCAAAGTGGTCATGCTTGAATATTTGTTGTCAAATTTTGAGTTCAATCTATCCAAACTTTTCTCAAAAGTTTCCATTTCAGTATCTGTAAAATCTTGGAAATTTGTATATAAATTATCAAATTTAATATCTTGTTCCACATTTTCCAAATTTAATTTTTTAACAAGTAATGGCATTGCATCTTCTTTTTTCAAATAAGCATCTTTTGATAAATTGATAAACAGTAAAGTCTTCATTTTAATCTTCCAACAAGTGAATGAATTGTCTAGGAATGTAAAGCCTTTCAATTCATCAACCATATTAACCAAGAATTTGAAAATTGCTAAAGATGGTTTATTAGCCCACCATAATCTAAGAGCAGTGGCCATCAATAATTTTGAATTTTTATCCACTAATGCAATTAATGAAGGGAAAACAATGAATTCATAACCAGCATTGAAATGAGAATTATAATTTTTGAAAACATCAAAACTTTTCTCCACACTTTCAATACAAAGATCAAATATACCTGTCAATAGTTTGATGAATTTTGCTTTATCTTTTGTCTTTTCAGATTCATAATGGATTAAAATAAAACAGTTTAAATTCATTTTAGTTAATTTATGATTTGCATTATTGATTAAATTAAAACATTTGTTTGAATAATTTGAATTCACCTCTTTTTTATAAGTATCATAATCTTTAAAATTTGATAAAACAAATTGATCATAAGCATCAATTAAATGTTCTAATCCACCCACTGTAACTTCTTGATTCAAGAAATTGTATAACTTATTCCAAATTTTGAAAATTATCTTGTTTAATTCAATTTGTTTACCATAAATATTTATAATTGATTTATGGAAATTTTCACCTAAATTACCATTTGTAAAATTTGATAATTCTAAATTGAAAAATTCATCATTTAAGAAAATTGGGATACCTTTAACCATATTCAAATTATAATATTGGAAATATAAATGATACCAAATCTTGATCAGTTGGTCATTATTTGAAGCAATTTCACTTTTATTATTCAAATTTAATGAAATTGCCAACCCAGCAGGATAAAAATCTGAAACATCACTAGATTCTGCACTTTTATTGAAAAGAAACAATTCCAAAAGCTTTAATTTTAATCTTGTCATTTTATCAATACTAAAATTTTGTAAAAAAATCAACATTATTTCAATAATAAAATCAAATTCTGGTGATACTGGAGCATTTTTCAACAAGAAATTGTTAAATTTATCCAATTTGATTGTATTTGTTAATGAAACTGTAGAGATTCTTAAAATCATCAATAGATAAGTTAAATTTACCAAATCTTGACTATTATTAACATCAGCAGTGATTTTAATTTTGGAATCATTTAATTCTTTTTCACCAATGATTTTAGTTATAGCTAATGAGAATTCTTCCTCGTTTAAAACTGGAATGAATGGATCTGCAAAACTTGTGAAGAATTTCTCCACTAATAACCAAATGATTTTTTTATAAGGTAATAATTTATTGATTTTTTTAATAATTTCAGTTAAATTTGTAGCTTCATATTTGAAAAAAGTTTCAACTTGATATTTTGGATTTTGTAATAAATTATGGAAATGATCATTTAATTTAACTCTTTTCCTTAAGGGGGTGTTAGATTCTTCAATTTCACTTTGAGCCTTTAATTTTTCCTCATGAGCTTGTAAACAAAGGTAAAAATTTGTTTGGAAATCATCTTTTTTAGCATATGAAACAGTTTCAAAGATACCACTACTTTCCATGTTTAAATATTTTGAATTTGGAGTATTTGTTTTGAAAGAAGTGATGATTTCACTTTCATCAATTAAAGTTGGGTCTATATTGGAATCATTTGGTTTAGTGGTTGAATCTGATTGGGGTTGTTCATCTTGTGATTTAGATTCTTGAAGTTGTGAATCTTTTGCAGGGTCAAATAATGGTTTAATTTGATTGATAGAAGGTAATTGAATGCCATATGGAGTTGTGGCTTGAGTTTGAGAAGGTGGTGCTTGATGCTGTTGAGGTTGAGGTGGGTTATAATGTGGTAATTGTTGTTGTGGTGCTGTGTAATATTGATTTGGAGCATGTTGAGAACCTTGTTGTTGTTGATGATGAGGAGGAGGAGGTGGATGATCACCCATATAACCTTCGATTTGAACAATTCTATTCTTGAGGAATTCCAATTCAGACATTAAATTAGGGTTATTGTTGTAAGTTTGGTTTGCAATTGGAGGTAATAAGACATTGTTATTAGTTGAAGGTTCAGCACCATAATATTGAGGAGCTGGGTTTCTTCGATCAGGAGGACCATATGGATAGTAAGGTGCACTGATGGGAGCACCACCAGCAGTGGAGCATGAGGAGGATGGAGCAGCAGTGGCAGCACCAGTTAATGGTTTACCATTTGAACCATATTTGGCAGCTATCTGGTTCTGTAATGTTTGTTGATACTGTTGCTGTTGCAGGAGGTGTTGTTGGAACTGTTGTTGCTGGAACTGCAATTCCTGTTGTTGATGCTGCTGGATCTGAGCAGTAGCCGTAGCTGTTGGTTTGAACGTGAATGGTGATCTTGGAGCTGGAGTGTTGTTTGCAGAGGAGCCGTGTTGGCTGCTGTTGTTGTTGGTGGAGCTGTTCTCGTAGGCAGCCCAGGCAGGCTCCTCGTAGGTGCACAGGTGGGAGACGTTGGACTTCTTGCACGCAGAGCACGCAGGCTTTGCTCTGTCACACTGTTGATGTTAGTAACTTGTTTTCGTGTTGTTGATATCTCCAGCTAACTCCAGAGCTTTTAGACGGGGATAAAACAGACGCGTCGCCAAAACGCCAATGAACTCACTCTGATCTTCCTCTTTCTGCACACGGTGCACACGACGGGCTTTCTGTTTCTCTTGCGAGGCTCCATAGTTTTGCGCTAGTTGTGAAGTGTGCTTTTTTGAGTGGATTTGGATTGTTTTTGGTTGTTTTGAATTTGAATTTCGACGTTTTTTTTTTTGTTTGTTTTTTTTCTGGTTTTTTTTTTTTGTTTTCTTTTCAGAGTTTGGGAAATTGGATTTGATTGGCTGTTGGAGGGAGTTTTGTATATTTGAATGGGTAGAGATTAATTAGTTCAAATGGGTTCAATCTTATTTAATTATGCCATTCTCAGGCTTTCCAAAGACACTCGTTGCGCTGCGAAAGCCCTCTTCTGCGACTCGGCCAACCCTACATTAACTCCAGAATCACCAATATCAAATCCATTAAACTATTCACAACTTGCCCAGTTCTCCAGCTATTCTCTTCGCTGCACTCGTCCCAAACACTACACACTCGAGCAGACTGTTCCCTCCCAATCTATTGGCCCCGTGGACTCCTCCACTCACCTCTCCAACAGCGTAGAGCCCTTCAATAACATCTCCTTTCGTGTCAAGAACCTGTCCATCACCATTAATCTTAACTCCTCCCATCGTGAAGTGAACAACTGGTGTGATCTCTGCAATGAGCAACTCACTTGAAACCTTCATCTCTTTGAACACATGTGCCTTGTATTCTCTGTTGAATTCATCACTGATAGACTCTTTGGAATATCTTGAAAGTAAATCAACAACTTTTCCTGCATTCTCTTTGAAATAATCTTTAACACTTGTCTTGACAACTAAACCTTGCTTGATATAGAAGTCTAATTGAAACTTAAAATCTTGATACATATCATCATTCAACACTAATAAAGCCTTGGAATCCTGTTGTTTTAAAATTGCTTGACTAACAACATCTCTTGTACTTAATTCATTAATAAATCTTTCATTCTTATCTGTATTCAATAAAACACCACCAATTCCTCTTAGTGATTCAGCTGCAAGAAACTTCCATCTACTTCCAGGATCTTTTGGATTGATGAACCCAGTTGGATGGATTTGAATTTGCTCCATATCTATCAATTCAGCTCCAATCTTTTCCAATAAAACTTGTCCTTCACCCAATGTTTGTGCTCCATTAGTTGTTGGTAATCCCAATAACATTCGAATTCGAATCTTTAATTTTGTGTTGAACAAACCAGGTCATGTGATTTGTCATGTGACCAGAAATTATTGTAATCAAATTCAGTCCACTTTTAAGAGTTATAAAGATGGTGATCGAGCAATAGTTAAGTAGCACCATCTTATTCATGGATATATGAGTCAATTCGCTTATAATCTCATTCTGGTTGTGCTGTTTCTTCGCATTTACTCGGCAACAGATATGAACATATTAGAGAAATCAGCTAACTCCATCACAAATCACGAATCCAAGAAATGCGTATATAAAAAGGTGTCAATTGAACCATTCCTAGATCCAAGTTCAAGGTTACACTACATGAGGCTATTCACATATATAGCATTATTCACGGTTCTTTACTCAATCTATCAACTTTATAGAAAATCCACAATGTCACAACCTACATTACCAGTTGTTGTTGTTGGATCTGGGTTAGCTGGGCTAACCAGTGTTTATAAGCTTTTGGAACGCAAGATCCCCGTGATCTTGATTGATAAGATGGATAAGATGGGTGGGAATTCTATCAAAGCTTCTTCAGGTATTAATGGTGTTTTAACTTCAACTCAAAAGCAATTTGGTATTGAAGATTCAGTTCAAGGGTTCTTTGAAGATACTAAAAAAAGTGGTGGGAAGATTGGTGATCTGAATTTACAACAAAAATTGGTTAAAGAGAGTACTGAGGCTATTAGATGGTTACAACAAGATATTGGTGTTCCATTAGATTTGGTTAATAGATTAGGTGGACATTCTCAAAGAAGAACTCATAGATCTTCGAATATTCCACCTGGATTTGAAATAATTTCCAAGTTGAAAAATAAGATTGTTGAACATGAAGAGAATTTAAAATTATTATTAAATAGTCAAATTGTGGATATTGATATATCAAATGGTAAAATCATTGGATTGAAAGTTTTGGACTTGATTAATAAACATGAAGATTATATAAAGACTAATCAAATTGTTATGGCTACAGGTGGGTTTGGATTCTCTGAGGAATTGATCAAGAAATATAGACCTGATCAAATCAACAACTTCAGAATTCACCAAAAGAACAAAACAATCAAGCAATTTACACAAAACAAAAATGGATAAAGAAGTCAAATACGGTGCTAGTATAGAATACAACAAGAAAGTGGGTATATTTGCTTTATCCTAACCATACCTTTACTGACCATAATAGTATCTTCAATACATTCAGGATTATACGTCTTTAATATTTGGAACAAGTGCTGGTATTCTTCAATTAGAATCTTATTATGGATTCGCTTTTTTTTCAATCACATCATTAATAATAACACTACTCTATGTCATATTCGTTACAAAATTGAAACCTTCATTGTTTTATGAAAATCCTTTAAATGATATTTTTTTAAATAATTTATCAAGAAGTCTTACAGCTTATCTCATGATGTGGACATTAACTTATGCATTGGTGCAATCCTGAATATACACAAATCCCTTCTATTCAAACGTACCTAAAATCACGAATTGGTCTAGTTTCCTCTAAATCAACACTTTTCCATAAAGCATCTCTAAATCTTTTTTTATCTCCATATTCTTCATAAATTTGTGATAATAAATACCAAACTTCAGAAATCATTGAACTATTAAACCTTTCTGTTAATAATTCCAACAAGATTTTCACTCTGGCAATTGCAGCTCTTGAATCCTTTTCATTAACAAATATCTTAGCTTGTGCACTATTTTGATGTAAAAATAAATTAGATAATCCAATTATAGCTAATGAATAATCACGATCAATATCTAATGCTTTTTCAAATGATTTTAATGATAATTGTGGATCATCAACAATAGAAATTAATCCTAATGTGGTTAATGTTTCACTTGTTTGTTTAAAACTCTTTTCAGCTTCTAAAACAGCTTGTTGTGCATCTTCAAATAAATTGGCCTTGGAATAAATCGTTGATGTGACTAACCAAATTTGTTGTAATAACTTGGCTTGTTCAATGCTTATTTTTATAGTTGGTGGTGCTGGTGCTGGTGTTGTCTTCACTTCTTTATGTGATCTTATTGATTTGATCTTGGCTAATGTGGATGTTCTATGTAATTGATTTGATTTTGATTCAATTTTTTCAGATTCTTGAACAATTGGCTCCTTGAATAAATTGTTGTATAAGGCAAATAATTCAGGTAATGAATCAAGACTTTGTTCAACTCCTAATAATGATTCAATAATACTTAGATGTGTGATTTTGATTTGTATAAAGCAATTTTTCAATTCAATTGATAATGATTCTCCTTGAGTTAATTCTAAAAATTCATCAATTTCATTAATTAAAAAATTAATAATTTTAAATGATTCATCTTTATTCTCTTCAATTGAAACAATTAAGGCTAATAAATGCCATGATTTGAAAAAAGTTAAGTTTTTAATAGTTTGCTTTGTCAAGAAATTTTTCAAAATTGAATAAGATTCTTTAATTTTTCTTAATGTGGCAATGAATTTAACATATTGTAAAATGATTTCATCATTTTTATAATCATTATATATGGAATTTTTGAAAAACCCAATAGATTCTTTTAAAATTGATTCATTTTTAGGGAAAATTGAATATGAACTTTTATATAATCTAATGTTGGAAATTGCCAATGTATACCATATTTCTGATAAAAATTGTCTCAATTTATCATTATTAACATTTAATAATAATGAATCTTCATCTAATAAATCAAAATCTTGTTCAATCTTCAAAACTCCATTATCATCATAAAAATTTCCCAATAATTTTTTAAATTTGTTCAATATTGAAACATAACGATCATATTCTTCTAAAGTTAAATCATCACTTGATTTATTTCCCCTAAACCTAAAGCTCAACATTAATTTAAAAGTGTTTAAAATACTCAATATATCATTAAATGAATTATTATTTTGAACATAATATCTTTCAATATAATCAACATAAACTTCAAAACTATGATAACTTTCCTCTTTTTTACCCAAAATTAACAGATTCTTAGTTAATGCACGTAATAAAATATGTGATTGATAAGTTTTATTGATCCCCTTCTCTATTAAATCTGCACTTAATTCTGGTTTGATCAATTTACAATCATTAACTTGGCTTAAAAATTCCTCCAATTCATAATTATTCAATTCATCAGATTTGGGGAATTTAGTTGAAGATAATAATGAATTTGACCTTGTTGTGACAAAATTTATCAATTCCTTTGGATCATATTTAATACCTTGATCAATTGAATAATCAATAAAAGACATGATGAAATTCTTATTTTGGAAAAATTTGTCCAATTTACTCACAGTTGGTGTTGAAATTAATCTTAAAACTTTGGAATATATTAAATTTAACCATTTTAAAGATTCAATATTAGATAATGTAGGAATCTTATCAAAGAAATTAACACCTGTAATTAACCATTTTTCTTCATTTGTGAAATCTTGTAATTGATGATATGAATTAGCCAAAAGAAAATGCTTTCTATAAAATAATGATTGAATATAATTATTTGCATGAGAACCAAAGTTTAAATCTGCAGCTTTTAAAATATCAATAGAATCATTAATTTGATTTTGAATAAACTTAAAATGTCCCACATTGATCAATAATATGAATTTTGTTATTGGATCAAGTCCAGAAGACAATGCCAGCAATGACTTGGACTCTTCAATGAAAAGATCTATTTTAGAATCTGGGTTTTGTAAAGGAATCAATCCATCCAATTTGTTTATTGTTAAATGTTGTTGAAATCTATATTCAATATTCAACGCAGTAATCAACGGATCATCTTGTTCCACTTGTACAACGTCTTGAGGCCATATTCCAAAGCCCTTCTTTTGGAGTATGGTATCGATTGGATTATCCACTTTCCCCATTGTGATACTTGTCAATGACCAATTTAATTGAATAATGTTCAAAATGTTTTTATTCTCAAAGCCGTGATCTGTTTTTTTTTGAAATCTCGAATTTTTAAAATTTCGTGTCGTTTTTAAATTTGCGCCATTTTGCACAGAAAATTCTGCAAAAAAAAAGTGCCATTTTTGCTACAAACAGAAATTTCAATTTTATTCATCAAAAATCATTAAAAGCATTTTAAACAAAAAGAAGGCAATATAATAAATCTATTGAGGTGGAATTGCTGGTGGTGCCTTCTTCTTCTTTTTCTCCTCGATTTGTTCAACTTTGATGTCTGTTAATCCCTTTTCTTTCAATAATCCAGAAATGTACTCTTCAACAGCATCACCAACATCACCTTGAACAATAATCTCTTCCTTCTTTTCAGCATTCTTGGTTACTGAACAACCAGTGGCAAATTTAGATGCGAATGTTTTAGCCAATTTCTTCATATCAATTTCGAAAACTTCTAACCCAGATATAGCAATGGCATGTTTTCTCTTTGTTCTTTCAATTCTTTTCAAAACAACTTTGGAGGCCAATTTTTTTTGTAATTCTCTCTCTTGTTTAGCTTCCTCCTTGGCTTGTTTCTTTTGTAAGTCCTTATCAATCTTTTCTTGTTTCTCTAATGATAAAGATGAAGTGGCATTAGCTAAAGCATCATCGGAGTATAATTGATCGAAAAGTTGTCTGTTGTTCTCTTCTAACCAGAACTTACACTTTTTAAAAGTGGCACCGAATTCACAGTACTGTTCAGATTAGTTAGTTACTCATTATAACCCATCCAATTGTATAGAATACTCACTTCAGGTGGGAAGGTACAGATACCGCAATAAAACACCTCTTTTGGTTGCAACTGGACGAGAATTTGTTAGTGAAAGGAACAACCAATTCCAAGTAAAAAGCCACTACTCACCTCTACTTCAGCCATGATCAAAGAACACTCTTTTCTCTCTAAAAAAGATTCCACTTGGATCAGTTCAATCCAACAATTTCCAAATCATCGCTTTGATGTTAATTTTTTTTAATGGCGGTCACCCTCCTTTATTTTGGCCTGTGTCGCGCCTTCACCAAGTTGTTAATTACAACTTCAAACAACAACATCAACATTTGCAACTACCAAAACTACTCCAAAGGACCAAGATGAGCTTCGAGGAGAACGTGCAGAGGAAGAAGTCCACCAGATGGGTCAGGGCTTCCACAGCCAACTACGACGGTGACGATTGGTGAGTTTACGGAAACATTCCTGTCCTGGACATCCTACTAACATTAATCATAGGGTCGAGGAAGAATATTATGAAGATGAAGATGAGCCTGTGCCAGATCTACCTCCTATTCCTGCTGAGCATTTGCAACACTACCAGCAAACTACCAAGATCTCCCCTGAAAAGACTGATAACGACCATGATGACAATAAGAACAATAACAATGATAATAATACCACCACCACCACCCGTAATGATTATAATGATGACGATGATGCCAATAGTTTTGATGATACCATCAATTCCCCACAATTGAACCTCCAAAAATTCCAAAACATTGATCTTGATGAAGAGTTGCCGGAAAAGGAACAAGAACATGATCCCGTCAGTGCTACAGTTGATGAATATGCAAATATAATAAGAGATGACGATTCTGAAGAAGAGGAAGATTATAAACCTACAACTTCACGTTTCCAGCCACTACCAAGATCACCAGAAGTTGAAAGATTTGAGACTTTAAAAGAACAGAAAACTACACCTGTTGAAGAGGAAAACAATGAAATCGAGGCTCAATCTAGTTCATTCCAACCATTTCCTGAAGAACATCATCATATCTCAAAAGTTGATCATAAAGAAGGTTCATCAACTCCTCAAGAATTGCCAAAACATGAGGAACCTCATCCGGTGTCAACACCTGTTGTGATTGATGATGCAAAATCAGTTAGCAAAGAATCCATTGTTGAAGAGAAAACTCAGAGAGATCATGTTCATAGTGATTTTCAACCATTTCCAGAAGATCAAAGTAATCACGGTGCTGCTGAATCAACTGTACAAGATAATGATGTGGAATATGAACAACCCCCAGTTGAAGAAGCTATTGAACAAGAGAATACACACAATGATATTATTCCACAAGTTGAAGACAGTGAAGATGAAGAATACATTCCAAGCTCAAACCGTTTCAAATCCTCAATTCTTGAAGATGAGACTCAACAGAAAGAACCAGTCTCGGAGGACTCATCAATTGAAGAAATCGGGTCCACTGCAATCCCACCACAGATTGAAAGTTCAGAGATTTTGGATGAAGAACCAAAAAGAGTTGATATACCACCAATTCCAAGTACAGCGCCTATTGAAACTCAAAATCATATTGATCCAGTGACTGATTCACTTCAATTGCCCACTTCAAATAGACAAGATTTCGATGATGTTTCAGATACTGATACCCTTCATATTCATGACCCTGAAGAACAAAGCTCGCCTTCTATTGAAGAAATCAGACGTGAACTTTCAAATACATCACTACATGACCTGACGCATGACAATACTTATTTCCATGAACATGCATATTTGGGAAGTTTGATCAATACACCTGAACCTGAAGATGAAAATGAAGTACAATTTCAACCACAAGATGAAAAATCGATTGATGAAACTAATGATGCGGCACCAAGAACTTTATCTCAATATTATTCCTCGGTAAATGATTATTTTGATGATTACGCTGATACAAGTGATAATGAAAATTTAAAAGTTAATAGAGATAGTAGAGCAAGTGTTCAAAGTTCAGGTTCTTTATCCACAGGTAGCTTTTCCATCAAGAGTGAATCAAGATATAGATATTCAAAAGCTAGTGATAGAGACTCATCATTCAATCACAGCAATTCTGATGTTCATTCATTAAACCCTGCACAACAACTGTTGGCTGATAATGCTTCTACAAATGAAACTGATCAAACACCAAAGGATACAAACTTAAATCCAGCTCTTTCAATCAATTTTGGTCATTGGAGACCTGATACTGATAGTTTTAGAGATCAATTCATTAGTGGTACTGCACCTCCTTTACCACAAATTGATAATTATACGAGAAATTCAATGGGTGAGATTATTGAAGATAGAGGCTCCATTATAGAAAAGGATAAAGAATTAGATTCATCAAATGATAAAGGTGATGATCATGAAAAATCACTTGATTCATTGGGTAATACTATGAGTACATCAGAAACTGATAATCATTCAACCTTAAGTGAACATAAGCCTGTTGGTGAATCTTACAAGACTGAATCTAATTCAGTATTACCATTACATATTCCACTGGGATCAAATGAATCAACTGAACTGAATCCTGGCCAATATTTCCATGAAAAATTAGCAGCAACTGAAACAAACTTACCAAAAGAAGATAATGAAGTTACCAAAGATGTTCCACCAACTACAAAATTAAACATTACCAAAATATCAGGCAATAAAAGAACAAATTATAGTATTAAACAAATTTCTTCAATTTCAGATCCTGCTAAAAGGATTGAAAGTTTAAGAAATGCTAGAGAAGAACAAGCAAATCTAAATCTTGGTTTAAATGAATGGTTAGTTTTCGCTAAAAGTTCTGCTGGTGTTGAAACTTACAAAAGTAATGTTCATAATTCTCATGTTGCACAAGCTTATGCAGATGCTTCCACAATGTCAAGAAAACATACTTTAAACAATGTCGGAAGTTTCTTACACAAAAGAAGAGTTTTCCAAGATACTTCATCTCATGCTCAAAGTCTTGCTAAAGGTATTTTTACAAGGGGTAAAAAAATGCTAAAAAATGATAATTAGAATAATTTAATGTACAATCGTGTTTTGTTTCTCCCTATTTATTGGCAACTTTTGATAACCGTAGTTCACCATGTCTTCTCACTTCATTATCCATCATATCTCTAATTCTATGACCACCTGCAACTGCAATTGCTAAAACAGATTCCAATTGATCCAAGGGTATTTTATTTTCCAAAATTAATAAAGCCAATTTCTCACTTTTACCAACAACACCAATAGTTAGGAACGAAACATCTTTTTCTTCTAATGAATTTAAATCTAATAATGGTGTATTATCATACCAACCTGCAGAAACTGAACTAATATAATCATACATTGCAATACCAGCATCTATTAGAGCCAAAGTTATAGCATTTGTTATAGAGGCAATCAACCCACCATCAAGGGCTAAAACATGGATATTTATAGAAATGGTAGTTCTTGGATATTTATTTGTAATGATAGATTGTTCAAAAGTTCTTTTCAGTGATGTAACGATTTCTTGTGTTCTTCTTTCATTTTTAGATCTTTTCTTACGATCAATAGAGCTGAATGGTGTGATATTTAAATTGATGTTCAAAGTTGCCTTTGTGGATGATAACTGTGCTTTTGTAGGAGGTTCCATAGGACCATTGATTATACAGACAACTTTAGAATTACCTTGTTCAACATATGATGATCCATCTGATGAGTTTGGATGAGTATTAATTCGGCATTCAAAGCGACGGAGTTCATTCCATCTTCTACCATCCATACGGAGACCTTCTGGTGAATATAGCTCTTGTCTGGACATTTTAGCACTTGGAGATCCTCTAATTTAGTCAAGTTTGGTGTGTTTTGCAAGTTCCAGTTTGAAGTTAAAGTAATTTTCGATATGCCAAAGAAAAAAAATTTATATGGAAGATTACATAATCATCGTATACAAAATTCATGCCAAAACATAAAACAACAATAATCTTGAAACTTTCATAGCAAAGTATTTAGACTATATATTTGATTGCGTTCTATATACCATCGTTTATATGATTTCTCGAAAAATCATCAATGAAAACTCCTAAAATATAAATATTTGACAAAAAGAAAAAACTGGCACTTAGTAACAATCCAGGATAAAAAGTACTTTCACCCAAAAATTCCAGTTTATAAGCAAAGAATAGCCAGCTTCCTTGTGAAATTATCCATAATATCAAGCAAAAGGCACCTTGGACTTTATTAGTGTTTATTAAGCTTGAATTTCTCAGGTAAATTGGTAAGAAAATCAAAAACCAAATGAAATATTGAGATGTCATAACTTTATTGAATGTCACAAATGCAAATGTTTGTAGAAATAATGTGTTGATAAGACTCTTCTTTGCGAATAATAATGGAATAATGATGGCAGAGATTGATAATTGTGGTATGAATGCCAACGATGCTAAATCTAGAGATGGCTTCCCCAAAGCTGATGACCCTTCTAAAGCTGAAGCAAAATATAATGAAATGTTATATACTGAAAAATTGTGTCTATGATCTAATCTTGATAAATGATAGATGTATGAATGCTCTAGAAACTCTTGTCCATATATTTGGTACATAATGGCACCTAATGAAACAAATGAAACCCCAGAGCATACTGTGAATATGATTGATTTTTTGTTGATGAATGAAATGATTTGTTGAATGAAATTCATGTTTGTTGAAGGTGCAGATAGATATATGATGGCTGTTGGTATGTAAATAATTGGATAAATTTTGAGATGAACAGCTAAACCAGCGAAAATACCACTCAATGCAACTTGTTTCTTGATCAAAAGGTACACAAAGATCATAATAAACACAGTTAAAACGCTTTCCGAGCTTCCTCTTGTACTGATAGTAATCACCATTGGATTCAACAGCCAAATAGATGCTAATATCGTTTTCTTGATCTGTGATAATTGAATCAAGTCAAGGATCTTCAAAATCAATAACCCAGTAATCAAGTCACTAATCACAAATAACACTTTCCCAAATGAATACGACATGTCACTCATGGCATTGGGTACCAACATCCACGCCAACAGTGGAGTGTAACGGTATGTCTCTCTAACATATGGCGACTTGCCATTGTAGACGTATTTGGCAGCATCACTGAAGACCAAGTAATCGATATCTGTGTACTTCACATCCATTGTAGCATCTTGATAAAGACCAAAGAGGAAAAATCCTATTCTGAGCAGAATTGAAGCCACTATCAAAGGGATTTTCAAGTTTCTTTCACCTATTGATGAAGCTGACCGTGGTTTTGAGCTTGAGTCTGACATTATAAGGGAAATTGGAGCAAATTGAAGAAGATAAACTTGACTTTCTCGAGAATATTAAGAGTTTTTGGAGTTCAGATGTTTTTTTCACTCTTTCGAGGCTTCGATAAAAAAAAAGATGGGTCCTTTTTAAAACCCTGAGTCAACGATCATTGCAATCACAGATCAACTAAATCTGAAACCGTGTAATAACCTATAATTATCATAATGGAAGGGCAAGAACAAGTGTATCTCCAATTTGAGGCTTTTGATTTCGAGAACGAGGACTTCAAGGTGGGTATTAAACTACTGATAAGAACCGAAGGGCACTAACATTGAACAAAAAGAATGGACTTGAAAACGTTTATGAATCATACTTGGATCATATCAATCAAAACAATGATGGTAAAATTAACGAAATAGTGACAGAGATTAAACCTGAAGAAAAGCAAAGATTGGAAGTACAGGCAAAGACTTTTTACTTTTGTCAACAGACTGGTAACATCTTGAATATTGAAGATTATGAAGAATGGAAAAAAACCAGAGAAACTGCAGAACCTGAGTACTCATCCAATTATCAAGAATTGGTGGAGCTCATATTGGCAGGGAAAGAGATACCTGGAATAAAGCAAATACCAGATACCGTTCTAGAAGGTGAAACAACAGAGCATAAGGCTGAAGTTAGAAAAAAACCATGGGAAATAAGAAGAGAACAAGAGGAAAAGGCAAGAGCTGAAGCTGCTGCTGCTACTGCTGCTGCTGCTGTTGATGCTGAAGGTAAAGAAGGTTCAGAAAATGTCAAGGATGAAGATTTTGGTGAAGAAAATACACTGGATGAAGAATCTAAAATCGCAGAAGTTTAATAATCTACAATGACAAAACCACATAGTACAAGATTTTAATCACTTATGAAATTTTATGAAGCTCCTGTAAATCTCAAGACTGATTCGAAAGCTGCTAATGCAGCAGCATTGGCTGGGAAAGATCTTAAAATTGAAGGAACAAATCCTTTTGTGAAACCTTTGAGTCCTCTGGTTTGGTAAATTTCCGTTGCAGCAGCCTTCCAACTTTTGAAAGAACCATTGAATTTATCGTCAGCTAATAAGTACGACTTGATAACATCAGATGGATAAGCTGTGATCCAAAAACATGAAGCACTAAAACCACCAGCCCAAAAATTTATACTAAAATCACTTAATTTTGTATTCTCTTTCATCCATCTTGTAAATAATTCATAACTTCCCCACCATGTTATGAAATTTGTTCTGAATATTAATGTTGATATCAAACCTTTGTAGAGCCCATTGATACCTACCCCATTAGTTTTATAAATCTCTTTTATGACCGATACCGGGCCTGAGTACTTATTATTCTTTGCACCATATTGAACTTGAAGCTTAACTTTGGCCAACTCCACTGGAGCAGCTATGAATGACACGGTCCAGCCTGCCAAAACACCCGCAAATATATGACCTTTCAAATCTAATTTTCCTTCCTCTTGATAGAAATTTCTCTGTATAATTCTTCTATAATTGTGTAAAGATCCCAACATGATAGAATCCATCATGATCCAACCAAATAATGGTGGAGTGAACCCCAAGTAAAAACCCCTAACACCCTGTGTAGTCAATGTTTTGTAACAACAATCTAATGGACCTTTGAATCTAGTGGAATCTGTTTGTAACCTCACTTTGATGGTATCAAATGGGTGACCAACGGTGTTTTTCGCTATACCTGAAAAAACACCAGCAACAAACCCAATGTAGCCACCAGGCTGTTGCTTTTTCTTTGGAGCTTCCTCTTGACTCATATCTTTCCAATTGCTTTATTGATTATGGGTCTTGAATAGCTGGTGGGTCTGAGATCTGAGGAAATAAGAGATTGAATGAGTCAAAAAGCTTTTCCATTGACGTTTAAAAGTTTGAAATTTTTTTGAAAATCTGGAATTTTTTCAGTTCGAGCACCTGTACTTGATTCCCCAGATTTTCGATTTAATTGGAAACTTCTCAAGCAAAATGGTGATTAATTATATCATATTGTAGAAAAGAGTTGGTTCTTTAACCATACTTCTGTTTAATAAGCTTTTTTGGCTGGTTTTCTTAGGGAAACTAGGTATAATCCATTCAGAATATTCAAGCGATATCGGCTATTTTATACATTTTCAACCGTAATGAACTACAGTGTATTAAGCATTCATTAAAGACTGAACCTCACTTTAAAACTTTGCTTTACCTAATCCAAGTGATAATTGCCTTCATTTCTTCCCAATTGCCTCGATTTTGTCGTTGCTTTAGTGATGTATTAGGTTTTTGTGATTTTTGCGGCGTTCAAAACATTGACACAATCACCAATAGAAAAGTTGGAAATGTACTAAAACCACCAACTCAACTCAATAACATTCACTATTCTACAATCTGCAAACGATGCATGTGAAATCACTGCATATGTGAAAAGGACCTGAGTGTAATCACCAGTCTTTCAGATATTTGGTTTTTGGGTGCAAGTGCTTTCACTGCCTCAAGGTTTTTGTTCAATTATACCATTTAGCACTGATTTTAAACTTGATCCATTCAATGTTGGTTTTGCAACTGTCTTCTTTTCAAAATTCAATCAACTACAGATACCATTAAAGCCACCAAGATTATTTCAATTCATTTTCATCTTCATTATCACAAAAAGAAAGTATTTCTTCAATTCTATATCACACTCATTGATCTTCATAAAAGCAGCCATCCACACCAAACTTACCTATGATACCAGTTGGCATCCAACCTTCACTACCAACCCTTTCACCTTTTTGAATGGCTTCTTCGAGGTTTTTCTCATCATTTGGCTTTCCAATGATGAATCCTCTTATGCAAAGTTCTCCATGTCTTTTCTCAATGTTTAAGCCATTGTATTTATAGAGCTTGATCTCCAAAGATAATGAGGAAGTTCCACAATTTTTCAATTTTGAATTTGTGAAGACTCTATAATCATAAAAGTTTGTATTGAGAATTGAACCAATAACACCAGGAATGAGCCTTTCGGAAATCACTCTTGCTCCTGTTAAGGATCTTATTTGATTGAGTTCTGTACTTGAATTGTTCTCATTAGAACTGTTTAATTGATCAATATAAATCAATCTAAGAGATTTATATTCATTCAGGGCAGCCATGGTAGAGAAAATACCTCTGCTCAACAAATAATTGACCCTTGACACCAAAAGGGAATGGATGATGCCTTTAGGTTCATGTTTTAAAAAGAATCTTTTGGCAGTCTTGGAATCAATTGCTAAAATGGTGGGTCTGTATTTTTCTATCAATGTTTCATCAAACTTTAAAGTTGAACTAGATCCAACCACAATGGAACCACCAAACAATAAAACTGAAAATATTTTGGCCCAATATTTTACTGATGAATCATCATACCCTATCAAAAGAGTATCATTGTGACTAAGCTCATGACCAAGTGGTAAGGATCTAGCAACAGATGCAATTGCACTGACAAAATTCTGATGTGAATAGTCAGTTGTAGCAAAGTTGAAAGTGTCTTTGAATGGGACGCCTGAATCATATTCTGGATCATAATTATAGCTATATGTATCACTATTCAGACTTGTCAAATCACCCAATTCATTCCAGTTGATGACATTTTGTTGACTAAAACTCTTCAGCGGGTCCTGAGAAACAACT
Source organism: Hansenula anomala (assembly GCF_001661255.1). Lineage (NCBI taxonomy): Eukaryota > Fungi > Ascomycota > Saccharomycetes > Phaffomycetales > Wickerhamomycetaceae > Hansenula > Hansenula anomala. The sequence continues at coordinate 784,383 of NW_017567111.1, forward strand.
ATTATCAATTTGATATCAAGTCTTAAGGCAAACGGAAGGTTTTTCTCATCTACCATTAACACATCCACATCTGGATTTGTTCTTGGTAAATGATTAAAATGATGAGCAGTTAAACCATTAACAAAACAAGTGAAAGATGAGACAAATCCATGGAAAGAGTACAAGGGCACCGCAACACCCACAGTGCTAATTTCATGATCTTTGAAGAAAAGGTTCAATTTTTCAAATATACCATTCAAATGATAAGCATCAGCTTTAACCTCGTTCCCATTTTCAATAAATGTAACACTGTTGATATTTTTTTGACCCATAACAATTGACCAAATGTCTCTTAAGTTCCCATTCCTTAGCTTGAATCCATGTCTAATCTGGAGCCCTGTCAATAAAGGAAGTCCATGAGGAGTCTGATTATTTCTATAGATGGCTGTTTCATCGTTCTTTCTTGTGGGTGAGATGTTTGATTGTTCACTGAGGGCCAGCTCGTGGATGTCCTTTTGCGAGTCCAAGTACTTTGAGTATGCGAGCACTGCCAGAAGCACACCCACTGCCACAATGGCTACTAGCTTGAGCATCCTTCAATTGATCAAGTTCACTGAGAATGGCTTTTTTGAAGAATTGAAGAATGCTTTGATCTCTGTTTTTTCACCTCGTTTAAGAATTCGCGGTACCTGAATATGTGTCACATGAGCTGTATAACAATTAATCGTTAACGTTACTTTACATGCGATGAAAAATGAGCTGGCGATTAAGTATCTTAGTTGATTAATTTCAAAATAAATCATGATAGAATTTTTTATTCTGCAAATATCTACTAGAATTATTAATTATTCGACTAAAACTATACGATATATAAATTTGACGACCACTCGATAATTATAAAATTAAGAGTGATATATTTAAATTTAATTTGAATTATAATTCGAAATATATTCTAAAATAATTAATTAAATATTAATATATTCTGATTTCAAGTCAGTGTTATAGGTACGTCATAATAATATAATCAATTAACGTAATACACACCACATTTGATTTATTTAGGTTATATTGCCTATCTTATTTGAATTGGCTTTGTACTCATAATAACCTACGGGCTGTAAATCTGGAGAAGTTTGACAAAAATCAGCTGCTTATACTACAAGTAATCTAAAGACAAGATTACAATATGCCTTCTATTTCAATCTAAATTAGGTAAACTATGCCTTTAGCGATATTAATTTTGATTTTAGAAAGTCAGGTAGATAGAATCCAATTCCCTGCCAGCTTGAAAGATCTAGTCGAAACAACTTTGGCTGGTTTGGGAACTTTACAACTACCACATTTTTCATAAAAACACAAGCCAATCACCCATAAGTAATATACAAAATGCCTTCCTTCTAATGAGATTGTTCATCTATCATTTTCTGCTCTTAATTCTCTAAATTGGATACCTTCGTTACGTTTCTTATAATCAGCCTCCAGTAATTCCTTTATTTGTTTTGTTAATTTTTCAGCAATTCCATATGCTTTCCGACTGCATTCCATTAAAGTTAAGGCATCCATAGGTAGACCACCAGCTTTTGTGATTTGACAAATTTCTCTATTTTTATTGATGGTCACAGTTAACACACCATCTTTTAATAATTCTTCTTGTAATGTAGCATCAACAACAGATATTTCACTGTTTGAATCACCCTTAATGTTTTCTTCAATATCAGTTGGATTGAAAAAGGCAAATGTAACACAGATTGGAACATGCAAAATTGAAAGCTCCACAGGTTCCCTTTCCTCTGTTGAATGCACTATTATCTGTTCACCTGAAACTGTGATATCGTTCTTTCTAAAATGTTGCAAACCAGTCATAACAGCAATACAACTAGCATCAATGAAACCACCATCACAATCTAAGAAATGGATATCTGCTCTAACTGACCAACATTTTGATCCCGCTATTATACATAATGACTCCAAATCTAAAGCTCCAGATCTTCTAACCGCTTTTTCAATGGCTCTTGAAATCAAAAGTTCATCATCGGATTGTCTACCATTCTCAAACATGGCTGAAGCCATTGGACTTATCTCTGTAGAAACTTGAAATAAACCTTCGAAAGGACGATCTTCAAATGGCGAAACAATGTCAGCAGATATACGTGCAACAACTCTATGTAATCAGTTAGTAAGGCCATCAAGTTTAGGAAAGAAAGAACATACCTTGTTTTACCCATTTTGACATCGACATAACCATATTCATCACCTAAAGTGATTTCCACATCTCTGAACTGATCGAGTTTTCTTCCATCAATCCTTATTCCTTGCTTTAGTGCTTCGAACACAAAGTCTCTCTCATTCACAGAAACCTCAATACCTTTGGCCATCTTTCTTAGTGTCTTTGGAAAAGCTCCCAGTCTACAAGCTCATCGGTTTCTTTGAAGTTGAATTTTTTCCTGGTTAAAATTCGCGAATTCAATTAAAACACCCAAACACCACACAGAACACATTCGCGACTCGTCTCGAACTTTCCAAAAAGTCGAATAACTTCAAAATTATGGCAAAATTCAACATTTCAAACAGCATTCAACAAAGGCACAAAGATGCTTAGATCACAATTCCTTACACGCAGAGGCGTAATTTCCGCTAGAAGCAGTGTTACTGCTCCTTCCAGAATATTCACAGCACAACTCAGCAGCAATAATGGACCATTGACTTTTTTCCAACAGGATCAATTACCTGCCAACACCGTTATTAGATTTGTTCCTCAACAAACCGCTTGGGTGGTGGAGCGTATGGGTAAATTTCATAGGTATGTTATAATCATCTACAACTCATCTTTATTTTTATACTGACTATTGTTTCAAGAATTCTTGAACCTGGTTTAGCAATTTTGTTCCCAATCCTTGATAAAATTCAATATGTCCAATCTTTAAAAGAAGCTGCTATTGAAATTCCAACCCAAAATGCAATCACATCAGATAATGTTACTTTGGAAATGGATGGTGTCCTATATATCAAAGTTGTTGATGCTTACAAGGCTTCTTATGGCGTTGAAGATGCAGAATATGCCATTTCACAATTGGCACAAACAACAATGAGATCAGAAATTGGTCAATTGACTTTAGATCATGTTTTAAGAGAAAGACAATCTTTAAACCATAATATCACAACTGCTTTGAATGAAGCTGCTAATGATTGGGGTATTAAATGTTTACGTTATGAAATTAAAGATATTCATCCACCTCAAAATGTTTTAGAAGCAATGCATAGACAAGTTTCCGCTGAAAGATCAAAAAGAGCTGAAATTTTAGATTCTGAAGGTCATAGACAATCAAAAATAAATATTGCAGAAGGTGAAAAAACTTCAAGAATTTTGGAATCTGAAGCTGCTAAAGCAAAGAGTATTAATGAGGCTGCAGGTGAAGCTGAAGCTATTTTAATGAAGGCCAAAGCTACTGCTGAAGGTATTAAACAAGTTGCAAAAGCTATAAATGAAACACCGGGTGGTAAAGATGCTGTTTCATTACAAGTTGCTGAACATTATGTTGAAGCGTTTGGCAAATTGGCCAAAGAAAGTAATACTGTTATTGTCCCTGCTGGTTTAAATGATTTAGGTTCAATGATATCAAGTGGGTTAGGAATTTATAATCAAGTTAACAAGACTGTGAACCCAGTGAAGAAGATTGAAGAAGTTAAGAATTGAAAGCTTCAAAGTCATCCCCATTAATCTTATAAATAGTTATCATTTTTTCTAGATGTATTGAATATACTACAATCTTTTTATGCCTTTATTCACCTTTATTGTATCATTTATTTTTTCTTACCAAAGAACCCATCCAAAGGACCTTTCGAAACTTTTGGTGTAATTTTTTTAGCAACTGTTGGCTTTTTGCGACTACCAGTTTCTTGTTTCCCTAACGTTCTTTTATTTTGTGCATTAATTTGATTGAGGTTTTGAATTTGATCTTCAGCTGCTTTTTTCTTACTTCTTTCTTCCGAAACCTTGGTAATATAAGCCTCTAACTCTTGAAATTTGTATAGATCCAGAAGTTTTGATTCAACTTTAGGGTGTAGATATGATGATATTAAGTGGATTGAATACTTGTTTAAAGCTAAATTGATGATATTTTCAGGGATTGGATCTTCTATATTAACAGGGTATAGAATAGGATTGACAAGTTGAGATTGAATAGATTTTGGAAATGATTTTGAAATGATCTCAACTTTGGTTTTCAAAAACTCATAAACTTTTTCTTCAGAATATCTGTAAAACTTATCACCATTCTCATCAATTGAATCCGATATTTTTTCCAATGCATCGGTTAGTAAAGACTCTGGTATTTTTGATATAACTGGCAACTCTTCCTCCAAGACATCCGTCAAGTCTTGCAAGGACTGATACCTTCTAAATTCTTTCCCTTGTTCTAATTGCGAGTTGAAATATGAAATCAAGACATAGACAAAATTGAATTTTGTTGATATTATAATATTTGATTCTTCAAGCACAAGACCTGGTAAAGAGCTATCAGAATTTTCCAGTATTAAAGATCTAACAGGTTTATTGTCATTTTTGGTGACACTTCTCAAATGATTTGTCTTGCTGTGTGGATTATCATTATCTATTTCATTAAATTCATAAAGTTGGTCATTAACCAAAACGTAATGGTGTTCATGATTTGTTCTAGGATGTGGGATATCGACAAGCTTTATAGCCGACTCTTCAGTTTCTGGGAGTAGCACAACTCTTGCAGTAGTCAATGACATATTTACTAGGCAAATGAATCTTTCAAAGTATGCGTCTTTGTCTCTTGATGTATAAGGGTGTACGCGTAAAAGTCGTGTTTTTTTGTGGAATTTTTCATTTTCGCGATCAGTCCTCGAGATTAGATAAGCGATGAGATGATAATTGAATGGCAAACTAAAACATTTCCAAATTACGTATTAGTTTTTGAAGAAGCATTCAATTCTTTGGTCATGGGTGTTCATTCTTTATGGGGTATACTGGAGCCTACTTCAAGGGCAGTGAGGCTCGAGTCCTTGAGTCGGAAAAGAATGGCTGTGGATGCTTCAATTTGGATATATCAATTTCTGAAAGCAGTTCGAGATAAAAGTGGTAATTCATTAACAAGTTCACATATTGTTGGTTTTTTTAGAAGAATTTGTAAACTATTATATTTCGGAATCCAACCTGTTTTTGTCTTTGATGGTGGTGCTCCTGTTTTGAAAAGGGAGACTATCAACAAGAGAAAAGAGAGAAGACAGGGGAAAAGAGATGATGCTACAAAGACTGCTCAGAAATTACTGGCATTACAATTACAGAAACAACATGAATCACCTAGTAAAAAAAAAGTTGAGGATAAACCCCAAGATGATACTGAGTATAGATATTTGGAAGAGTTCAATAAACCTCAAGAATTAAAAGAAGAAGCACCAAAACCAAGTTTTAAAGGAAATGATGAATATGATTTACCGCAAATCCAAGGGTTTGAATACTCTAAAGAAGATCAAAGAATAAATACAGAAGAGTTTAAAGATATGGCTGAACACATTGATGAACTTGAAGGTATTGATTTGAACACAATAGATCCTGGATCTAAAGAATTTGAGGAACTACCTTTGACAACTCAGTATATGGTGCTTTCACAATTAAGATTAAGATCAAGATTAAGAATGGGGTACACTAAAGAACAATTGGAAAACATTTTCCCTAATAGTCTTGATTTTTCCAAATTTCAAATTCAAATGGTTCAAAAGAGAAATTTTTTTACACAAAGATTAATGAATATAACAGGTATGGATGATTCTGACCAAAAAATCAGAAGAGTTGCAGGTGAGAGAGGTAAAGAATACAAGATACAAAAGACAGAAGGTGGTTGGGCTTTAAGTATTGATGAAGGTTCTTCATATAACAATCCAGTTGATTTGGATAGAGAGGAGCGTAAAAAACTAAAACAAGAGAAAGGTGAGATGGATAATGAAGATGAGGATGATGATGTTGATTGGGAAGATGTTGAAATTGAAGCCAAAGAGAAGAAGTCTGTTAGTCATGCAATGAATTCATTGCCTTTACCACCTGCTGAATCTGTTGTTGGTGCTGGTGACTCTACTATAAGGTCCTTTATGGCATACACTAGTCCACAAAAAAAAGGTTCCAAGGCCCAAAATGCTAAAGTGGCCGAATATGAAGATGATAATAGCGAAGATGAAGCTTTAAGACAAATAGAGGAGATTGAATTGATAGAGGCTATTCAAAAATCTAAAAAGGAACTTGCTCAACAACGAGAACTAGAACGTCAAGTTGTGAAAAATGACAAAAAGACAGAAGAAGAAGCTGAGTTGTTTGAAGATTTGCCCTTTGACTTCGAAACAAAAGGTGTAGCATCTAATGAAAGAGTGGAAAAAAACTCCAAATCTGCACCTGATTTCAAATCCTTATCAGAAATGGATTCATTCCTTGGAATATCACCAACCAAGAGGAAAAGAGAAGATGTTGTTGTTTCTGACCCACCAGCTAAGAAAAAACCTTCAATCCCATCAGTTCCTTCATGGTTTAATACTACACTTGAAAATCCGTTCATGAAGAAATTGGATGTCAAGACTCCACAGCAAAAAGAAAAGGAAAATGAGAATTTAGTTCCTTGGAGTGAAGCTAGAGACTACCTTGAATCCAAAGGTGAAGATGGAGTGGTGAATGAAGGATCAGATGAAGATGTTGTTGAAGTTCAAGCGCCAGTTGAAAAACCAACATTTGACAAAGAAGCTGTTGAAGAGAAAGAGAAAGAATCCAAAGAGAAAGTGGTTGAACCTCAAGAGCCAGAGCCAGAACCAGAACCACCAGTTGTTGATTATGATTTTTCAGAATCTGAAGAGGAGAACTTAGTTGAACAGTTGGCAAAAGAAGAGAAGGAACATGAAGAGTTTCAAAAAGATTTGAATCCACATATATTGAACACATTTGTTGAAAATGAAGAATATTTGAAGAAGCAACAAAAAAAGGAGATGAGAGATTCGGATGAAGTTACAGTTAATATGATCAAAGAGGTTCAAGAATTATTGGCAAGATTTGGTATTCCATATATTACAGCTCCAATGGAGGCTGAAGCACAATGTGCAGAGTTGTTGAAACTAAAGTTGGTTGATGGTATTATTACTGATGATAGTGATGTTTTCCTTTTTGGAGGTGATCGTGTTTACAAAAACATGTTTCATGAGAAGCATTATGTTGAATTCTATAGTGGACAAGATATTGAAAGAGAGTTGGGGTTGAGTCAACAGAAGCTGATTGAATTGGCGCAGTTGTTAGGGAGTGACTACACAGAAGGATTGAAAGGCATTGGGCCAGTGAATTCGATGGAGATTTTGACACATTTCGGGGACTTAGCTAGTTTTAGAGATTGGTTCATCGAAGGACAGTTTGATATTGGTAAGCAACAAAGTGAAGATGGGTTCTTGAAGAGTTTGAGAAAGAAGATGGTAAAGAACAATGTGCTTTTGGATCAAGGGTTCCCAGATAGAAGAATAGAGCAGGCTTATTTGCAAGCAGAGGTTGATCGCGACAAGACTGAGTTTGTCTGGGGGTCACCAGACCTTGATAGGATACGGACGTTCTTGATGACGAGCGTAGGCTGGGGCCAGGAGCGAGTGGACCAGGTGTTGGTGCCGTTGATTAGAGATCTGAACAAGAAGAAGACCCAGGGCACACAGTCCACCCTGGGAGAGTTCTACCCCGTGGACTCATTCAACCAGAGAAAGAAGAAGAGAACGCTGAAATTGAAGAAGAAATAAACTTCTTGATTATGGGTCACCACCTGTAGTACGGAGAAACTTCGGAACAACACCACAGGCCCAACTGGATTGAACTGAGTAGATAACTCATAGTAACTACGTGACTAACAACCTATTCTACTTCTACCTCCTCTGCCACTCCACCATCTCAACTCATTCCTCAAATCCTGTCAGAAGCACGTAATTTACGTTTGTGACTAATAAACCCATTTTCGATCTCGGAACAAATCGCCCATACTTTTAAACTTCGTGACTCAAAAGCGCCCCCGGTTCGCGCCGCAGAAAAAGAAACCTTCGATAAGCTCATGATGATGATTCATACTTGGGCAGTGGGTATAAAAGAAGTGCTCGAGAAGGATTCCACTTCACCAAGTCTCTTTACTCTACTCTCCACAAGAAGATACTGTCCTCGAATAGTGGTCTTCTTTCCCCCTTCCCACAAACACTCTTATATCTACACTTCACAAAGTCCTCTTCCTCGAGAAACAGGCACATTAAAAGCTCACTTATACAACAAATTACACTTCACATCATTTTCACTACTACTACTTCTTTTATTATTATTATTTGGTTATCATCGGTTTATTAGGTTTTTGCATATTAGGTTCTTCATCAATGTCATATTAAATACGCTCTGCATCTGTGTTTTTCATTCTTCAGTTTGTTGTTTTAAGGTCTTTACACTATAGATTTTGAAAAAGGACTATTATAGATCATCATTAGTTGGTGCTCTTCAAGTTTTATTATTATCATCATCATTTTACTCTGTCTGTTTTTTTGCTCCATTACTGTTTGTTGTTATAAATACCCCCATCAAAAATGCTCAATTTAACCCCAGAAAATGATTCACAAGTGAATCATTATCAACATCATCAAAATGTTCAACTTATTACACCACCATCTTCTGCTAAGCAGTCAAATATATCTTCAGAAAAATCTCATAAAGCTGATATCGTGAACAAATATATTACTGAAGCTTCAGTTTTCATCTTGTCATTTTGGAAAAACCCACAACAAAATTCATTATTCAACACTCAAACCAATCTTATAAATCAAAAAGACTATGAACGCTTTACAAGAGAAGTTTTGAAACGCTCAAGATGTTCATTATTAGGTTTACAAGTTGCAATGTATTATCTATTCAAGTTACAGAAAAACATTAAACAAAGATTCATTTCAAATGATAAATCTTTGATGTGTCCAAAGAGAACTTTTTTAATTTGTCTTATTCTTTCTTTCAAATTTAATTATGATTCAAATTATTCTTTCAAATCTTGGTCAAAGATTTCTGGCTTATCAATTGGTGAAATTAAGACTTTAGAATTTAACATTCTACAAAGTTTAGATTATGATTTGAATTGTAATGTTGAAACTTTTGAAAAATGGAGTTTGTTACTAAATCAAGCTTTAGAAAAAATTGAAAAATTAATTGATAATAGAAATAGTAATACAACTTCATTGAAAAGAACTTGTACATCAATTGAAGAAGAAAATAACAACATCAAAAGAGTTAAAATTCAAACAGTTTAAAAAAAAAATAGATAAATAAATGTAATTTTTCAATCCTTATATTTGAAATTTGTAGCTGGATGTCCTGGTTCAACATGGTTTTGTCCTAATATATGTGATCTCAAAGTTATACCATGTGGATCTTCATCTTCATCCCAATATAATCCTCTTTTTTGTAATTCTGGAATCAAATATTCAATAATATCTTCATATGATCCAGGATTAACAACAGGTGTGATGTTAAAACCATCAATATCTGCAATTTCAACAAAATTTTCAATATAATCAGCCACTTTTTCAGGTCCACCAACAATAACAGGACCATTACCTCCAAGACTTAATTCTTCGCCAACTTTTCTTGGTGTCCATTTAATATCTTTTTGCTCTTTGAATAAATGTTCTACCGCACTTTGAACAACTTGTGGAACTTTGGAATCTTCAACATTAATCTCTTCATCAAGATCATATTTTGATAAATCAATTCCTGTTAGAGCACTGAAGAAAATCAATCCACCTTCTGTTGATCTATATTTTTTGATCTCTTCATATTTTAAATTCGCATCCTCATCATCTTTACCAACAATTGGTGTAAATAATGGGAAAACCTTGATTGATTGAGGATCACGTCCTTTCTCTTTAGCCAAATTTCTCAATTGTTGAATTTTTGGAGCTAAAACTTCTGGTGAATGACTAGCCATAAATATACCTTCTGCATGCTTTGATGCAAATTCAACACCTGCCTTAGAAGTACCTGCTTGAAACAAGAAAGGTGTTCTTTGTAATGATGGATGAACAATAAATGGTGTTTCACATTTGAAATAGTTACCTTCATGTTTGATTACTTGAACTTTTGAAGGATCTGTGAATGTTTGGTTTTCTTTATCAATAACAACAGCATCATCTGCAATTGAAGATTCCCATAGTTTATACAACAATTCCAAGTATTCATCAGCCATTTGATATCTTTCATCGTGATCCATAATTTTATCATATCCTAAAGCTTTAGCACTGGTATTATTCCATGATGTCACTATATTCCAGCCTATTCTTCCTTTAGTTAAATGATCCAATGTTGCTAGTCTTCTTGCTAATAAGAAAGGAGGTTCAAAAGTTGTTGTAGCTGTTACACCAAATCCTAATTTTTCAGTAACCCTTGACATGGAAGGAACAATTAAAAAAGGGTCCAACACTGGGAATTCTGTACCAATTTTGATAGCTGGAGATCTTGAACCTTCATACACTTCAAATCCACCCAAGGTATCACCAAGGAAATAACATGTGAATTTCCCCTTTTCCAATAATTTAGCATTGTTTTCCCAAAATTCTATAGTATCTTTTGTTGAAGATAAATCTTTTGGATTTGACCATTGACCAGGATTAGAATGACCTGGTGAAAAGATTTCAAACGCATTGAAGTGCAATTTCTTCTTTCCATTGGGTTTTTGCTTTTTCAATTGAGGTTCAGCAGACATTGTCGAGTGTATTCTTTACCAAATAAAAGGGCTGAAACTTATTTATACGTGTTTTTATTATTATCATTTCTCGAGGATTTAATCTGTGATTTAGCCGGATCGGTCCGGAATTTACTTCCAAAAAAGGTACACATCCAAATTGGGACATTTCCGATAATTTTTCCACATTTTCCCAGTTTTTTTGGATTTTTGACGTGAAAAACAACAATTTTCCACTAAAGTCTATTTATTTAGTCATTGATTTGAATCCACCCACCTCATACAATGTCCAGTTAGCCCTCAAAAGCCATGATTTTGAACGAGCTCAACAGTGGGAAAACACCCAACAACAACAACAATGATAACAACAACAGCAATCAGCAAAAACTCAAAAGATCAAGAGATGGCTGTCAAAATTGTAAGGAAGGTCGAATAAAATGTGACAAGACAAAACCAATTTGTAAAGTATGTCAAAGAAAGGGATTAAATTGTGATTATTCCAAGAAGTTAATGTGGATTTCGGTGGATAAAACTGATTCAAGACATCCATCTTTCAAGAATAAAAAACCTCCACAAAAGACAACAAAACCTCCAACAAAAGTTAAAAAGGATACCCATCTTGAAGATAAAATAATACCAAAGATCGATGCTATTGAGGAACGGGATATGCTGGATACAACTGAAGAATATGAATTATTGACCCCTTCAAGGCGAAATTCTGAAGTCCGTTCAAGAAATTCAAGTATTATTTCCAATGGAGATGATAATAATAATGGTGAATTCATAGATGAAGAATATATTGACAATTTGAGTGACGATTTCTCAGAAAGTGTCCAACTGGATTTGGATACAATATCACACCATGGATTAATGAAGTTAGATTTTCAAAAAATTGTTGAAAGTCAAAGGAATTTTTCAAATAATTTCCATAGTTTCCCTCGTGAAATTTCCAATATCTTTCAAAGTCAAGATACTCAAAATATTTTCAGCCATTATTTATTTGTTACTTGTATTTCATTAGATCCTTTGAATGGTGCGGGGCCTCAAAATATATCAGAAAAATTCTTTGTCCCTGTTGCCGTTAATGATCCTGCAACTTTACATGGAATTTTAAGTATTTCGGCAAGTCAATTGTCTTTTTCAAATCCAGAATACAAAAGGTTATCTTTATTACACAAATCCTTATCATATAAACACCTTTATGCATTGCTTAAAGATGACAAACAATCAATAAGTTTGAATGCATTATCTGCCATTATTTGTCATTTATCGATTGAAATCATACAATCTGGGCTACAAAATTGGCCAGTCCATATAAAAGCTTTAAGAAAAATTGTTCAAGAACGGAAAAAGAGAAACATGAAAGAAGACCAATTAACTTGGTTCTTATATTTAAGAATTGCAAGATATGATAATTTTGCAACTTTAACAACTGGTGAAAAACCTTTATTCAAGGAATTTAATGCTGTTGATTTTAAATCATTTCATCCATTGATTCAAAACTTTGATTGTATATTTGGATGTCCAACAACTGTTTTATTTTTTTGCTCAGAATTGACTTATATTGGTAAAACAATTTTTGATTCAAAACAAGATGGGAAATTTAAATCTCTTGGAGATCATTTAGAAACTTTAAATTATTCTGAAATCGGTTTGAAAAAGAGGTTAACAAAACTTTTAAAAAGAAATCAATCAAGTATAAATGCAAATGATTGGAATGCAATTGAAAAAATTTGGAGTTCTGCTTTAATAATTCATTTCCAACAAGCAGTTTATGATAGTTCAAGTCAGCAATATGATTTTGAAATTGAGAAAGAGAATTTTTTCGATGCATTGAAAGAATTTGTACTTTATGATAGTTTTTTCTGCTCAAATTTATTATGGCCATTATTAAAAATTTCTACAATTTTAATTGATCCAAATGATCGAGATTTCCTGAGAAAAACAATTGGAGCATTTTTTGATAAAACAAATATTGGTGCATTCAAAGGAGTACTGAAAATAGTTGATGAATTATGGGAATTAATAGATGAAGGAACTTTTACAAAACCTTCTGATTGGTGGGTATTCCATGAGAAAAAGGGCTGGAACATTTTTCTTGCTTGATAAGGAAGTAAAAAACAATGATATTTATGATGATTTATGGGATACACTAAAATATATGCGGCGTTTTCTACACTATTGGATTTTCCATATGTTTTGTTGAAGTGACACAAAAACGTTCAACAACGAACCCGAAAGAAATGTAAATATGGTGTATTGAAATCGTAGCCCGATTGATTTATCAGAGAACTTAGCTGTCACTTTTTGTTTCTGTTTACTAATAACAGCAAATCAATATGCTTGACACCGTAGTTTGCGAAAAAGTGTTAAGAGTACATGTGAATTGAGTAAAAACCAATAATATTGAGACTCATATTAGATGTGATAACGGTCTGGTAGTACTGAATTTGTGTGGTGTGACCTTTCAGTACTTTTCAAGTGTTTAGATTTTTGATTGCTGTCAATGTGTGCTTGCTTGCCCAAGACCCGTTTATACCAAACACTATAAAGGGGAGCAAAAACCCAATTCATTCGAGAGTTCAACAAACAGTAACTAATTATTATCACACTACATTAACATAATGGTAGCAAAACCAGTCCCAAGAAAAGTCTTATTAGCAATCACTTCATACTCTGAAAAGTTCTATGATGATGGTGCCAAAACTGGGTTGTTTTGGTCAGAAGCTGCACACCCATTGCGTTTCTTTGAAGAAGTTGGATTTGAAGTAGATATCGTTTCAGAAACTGGAAAATTTGGAGTTGATGAACACTCAATAAGTGATCAATTTCTATCAACAGAAGAACTTGAACAATACAAGGACAAAAACTCTCCAATTAACCAAAAATTCAAGCAAATAAAAAGGGCTTCTGACGTGAATGCTGATGATTACGGTATATTTTTTGCAGCAGGTGGTCATGGGACAGTTTTTGATTTCCCAAAGGCAACTTCCCTACTTGAACTGGCTTCACAAATATATGCCAATGGTGGTATTGTTGCAGCTGTTTGTCATGGTCCAGTCATTTTTGAAAATTTGAAAGATAAAGAAACTGGTGAATTCCTAGGAAAGGGAAAGACATTAACAGGTTTCACAAACCTCGGTGAAGAGCAAATGGGTGTTCAACATATTTTGAACAGGGACAACTTGAAGACTTGTGAACAAATTTTCAATGAGATCGGTGCTACTTACTCACCTCCACCAGCACCATTTGATGTTTATTCAGTCATTGACGGTCGCGTTGTGACAGGCCCAAACCCAGCATCTGCCTACGATACTGCTAATAGTGCCTTGAAAGTATTTAATTCCTTGGAAGCTTGAGATGGTGAAATAAACGGTTCCATATCCATATCCAAATCTTGATGTAGACAATTTTCGCGAAGACCTCATCTACGTGGCCGTAGTGCCAAAGAGAAAAAAAAAGTGTTCGACTGACTAACACCGATGGATGTTGATAAAGAGGAAAAGGCCCTTTGTAAATAACAGCTTGCTAGTTCCATACTCTTCAAGTAATATGGTGTTAGCAAAGAGATTTGTACATCTCCATAGTGCACTAAGATCTTATAGAAGATACTCTACTAAATACCCAGATCTGTTGAAACAAGATTTACTGCCAACTGGTGAACCAGATTATGTTCGTTTGATTTTAACTTCCAGAGTCTATGATGTTGTTGATGAGACTCCAGTATCACATGCGGTTTCATTGTCACATAAGACAGGCTCCAATGTCTATTTGAAAAGGGAAGATCTTCTACCAGTCTTTAGTTTCAAACTTCGTGGTGCTTACAACATGATAGCTAAATTAGATCCAACAAGAAAATCAAAAGGTGTTATTGCTTGTTCAGCCGGTAACCATGCTCAAGGTGTTGCATTTTCTGCTAAAAACTTGGGTATCCCAGCTACCATTGTTATGCCAACGGCTACACCAAGCATCAAATATCAAAATGTCTCAAGATTAGGTGCTCAGGTTGTCCTATATGGTGATGACTTTGATTCTGCTAAAAGTGAATGTACTAGATTATCAGAGAAAAATGGCCTAACAAATATTCCACCATTTGATCATCCTTATGTTATTGCTGGTCAAGGTACAATCGCAATGGAACTTCTTCGTCAAACTAATGGTGAAAAAATCACTGCCGTCTTTTGTGCTGTTGGTGGTGGTGGTTTGATTTCGGGTATTGGTGCCTACTTGAAAAGAATTGCTCCTCATATTAAAATCATTGGTGTTGAAACTCATGACGCTGATGCATTGTATCAATCGCTTCAAGCCAAAAAAAGAGTCCAGTTGGACACTGTAGGATCATTTGCTGATGGTACAGCTGTTAAAATCATCGGAGAAGAAACTTTCAGAGTTTGTGAAGAAGTTGTCGATGAAGTTGTTAAGGTCGATACCGATGAAATCTGTGCTGCTATTAAGGACGTGTTTGAAGATACTCGTTCAATTGTTGAACCTTCAGGTGCCATGACTGTTGCTGGTATGAAACGTTATATTGTTGACCATCCAGAATTAGATCATACCAAGTCAACTTATATTCCTGTTTTGTCTGGTGCAAATATGAACTTTGATAGATTAAGATTTGTTTCAGAAAGAGCAGTGTTAGGTGAAGGTAAAGAAGTTTTTATGCTGATTTCAATCCCTGATGTTCCTGGCTCTTTCCAAAAGCTTCAAAATATCATTCACCCAAGAACTGTCACTGAGTTCTCATATAGATACAATGAAAACCAAGAAACTGACAGATCAACTGTTCAAAATGCATTCATTTACACTTCATTCTCTGTTATAAATAGAGAAAAGGAAATCGCACAAGTTATGAAAGAATTGGAAAAACTTGGCTTTTCTGCTATTGATATTTCACAAAACGAAATGGCAAAATCTCATGGTCGTTACTTGGTTGGTGGCTCTGCAAACTTACCAAATGAAAGGCTATTGAATTTCGAATTTCCAGAAAGACCAGGTGCTTTAACCAAATTTTTAGAACATTTAAAAGGCAGCTGGAACTTGACATTATTCCATTATAGAAATCACGGCTCGGATATTGGGAAAGTGTTGGTTGGTTTAGATGTACCACGTGAAGAGGAAGAACAATTCCAACAATTTTTACGTGATATCAATTATATTTATACAGATGAAACAGATAATTTGGTTTATAGAAAATTTTTGAAACGTTGATATTTCATCAATATACGGGGATAGATACATGTTTACAAATACGCTCTTGATGTAGTCCTACCCACATCAATATGCCAGATAATAAGGATGAAAATACATTTATAGAAAAACACTAATCTGCCAAAAAAATGAATAAAGCTGACACAAAAGCTAATAGAACACAAAACAAAAATTTTCTATGGTGACAAAAAAAAAACACAATACAAAGTAATAGCACAAAAAACCAAAGGTGACACTGTCCTTATGAATAAGTTTTCATCAAATGTCAATTAGTGACTGTTCACCAGTTTGACCTTGGGAATTCTGTTGACGTTGTTGTGGTTGTTGGCTTTGGTTTCCAAACCCATAACCTGTATATGATGGAATAATACCAGTACTGGCAACACCCGTATACTGTTTTTGCATAAATGGATTAGCCGATGTGGTGTCGGTACGAATACCAGTACCAGAGGAATTAATAAAGTTGGTTGATTTTGTAAATTGGGCTGGAATACGTAAATTACCTTCGTTACCAAATGTATCAATACCAGTACCAGTAGCAAGTAATGTGTTGAGCTCAGAGTATTCTTCATTTTTCTTTTGAGATCCTGTAGGTGTTTTGTTTAATTGCTGCAATTCAGTTTGTTGGACTTGACCAGTAGATGCAGAAGAATCATTGTTAATAGAGAAAGGGTTGTTAGAGCCTGTTTTGAGAGGTTGTTGCTGTTGTTGCTGTTGTTGCTGCTGTTGAAGATATTGGAGATATTGCTGCTGTTGTTGCTGTTGTTGCTGAAGATATTGTTGCTGAAGATAATCTTGTTGTTGTTGTTGTTGTTGTTGTTGCAAATATTGTTGCTGTTGTTGTTGTTGTTGTTGCAATTGTAATTGTTGTAGATATTCTTGTTCCTGTTGTTGTTGTTGTTGTTGTTGTTGAAGATATTGCTGCTGTTGTAATTGTTGCATATAATCATTACCATAGGCATTTTGAAGATAGCCTGTATTCATAGCATTGATAGGGTTTCCAAAAACGTCATATTGCTGACCAGCTTGGGTATCTGATAGATCCAAAAGATTTTGTTGTTGGGACTCTCTTGCCCTTCTAGCCTCTTCTTCTTCACGACTTAATCTGAGAGCAGTTGACAACCCATCGTCATCCGATGCGTTTGCCTTTCTTCTTCTTTCTTCTTCTTCTGCTGTAAGTCTACTTTCGTTCAATGCTTTTTGAAGCTCATCGTCTTCATCCAGTTCCTCATTGCTGCGGCTATCACCATTTGAGTCAAAGCTTGATGATCTTTGAGGACGTCTTCTACGTCTTCTATCATTTCTCATACTCCTCTCTGTTCTCAATCTCTCATCATCTCGAAGAAGAGAGGTTAATTCTTTCGCTTTGACCCGAATAATTGTTCCTTGATCATGACCGTCTTCATCCACGTACTGGAATTCTCTAAGGGTCTTGATGATGTACAAATTGTCCTTAGACCATAAAACAACATTCTCTGAGCCTGCCCTGACAATAAAATCCAAAACTGTTAAGGCCTTTGCAACATGTCTCCAGTTTTTCCCCTTATCATTCAAACGACGATCAAGCATATCCATAATTTCTAGGAATTCAACGCTTTAAATAGGTTAGTAACATTTCCTTATCAAGAGGGTGATGAACACGATAACACTTACTGTTCATAGGTCATATCCGCTATGTCCTCCATTTCAGAGGTGCTGGGACCGTAGGGTTCATTAGAGGTAGCTACAAATCCGTCAGTAATTCAGTGTTCTTTGACTGAGAGCATTCAATTTGGAAGAAACTCACCATTCCTGACTTTAACTTGGGCGCTGGAGTAGCCGTTGGCAACATTTTTGATTGAACGGACGAATGCCTTAGACATAATGCTGAATAAATCAATTAGATAAAACCAGGTTAGGTATCAATCAGCTTCTAGTGATTCAATCGATGCGATCTGTTCAGGATCTTGGGTGTTGTTTTCTTTGGTAAAAGGAGAGGTCGTTCACTCCAAATTCATTTTCTCAAAAAATGAAATGGGAGAAGGTTGGTGGAGTCGTGCGATTTTCAAAACAAACACTTCATGGCTATGGAGTTGAAGCCAGAACCGTCTTAAACTCTGAAAGTGAGGTTCAATCAAACATGTTTAACACAAGATAGCTTATTCTATATATGGACCTCAAACAAATTTGAATAATAAAATAATCGCAAGTTAGAGGTAGGAAGTATTTTTTTTTATCAAAGTGGGCTTTAATTTTAGCCAAAATCGCGAAACACTTATATGCTACACTGGTGACATTGTATAGGTCCTGATAGTATTAAAATCTATGATATTTCACATCCTGGGCAATTATGAAGGATTTCATGAATAAAAACATCACAATCAATACAGAAATGGTTACTGCATTCCGTACACACGTACCTTGAGCTGGTTAATTGGGACGATGATGGTGCTGGAAAATCAATCTGACATCCAAAACAATTTAATGACGAATAGTTATCCGATACAGGTACTTCCATAAAATTCTTCAAAGGTATGAGATGATGATATGAACGGGCAAGATGGGTTGATAAAATCAGCATTGTGTTACAGCAGGGGCATATGGTGGGTAAGGAGCATATCTTAGATTTGCAATTGGGACAGATATACCCACCATAAGTTAATTTTGAATGACAGGAGCAAAATGATGGAACTTCTTCCGAAACTCTGTAGGGAAAGCCCATTTTAACCAATGTAAAACTCTTGTTTATCTTGTTCACTGGCAAGGGGATAACTGCATCCATAAATAAGTCCTTAAAGTGATGTTCATTTAAAATAACGCTGTAACAGCTTTCATCTCCATAGTTCGTCTTTTTGCAAATTTCCTTACATATGGATACTTGTGCTGACAGACCAATAATTTTAACCCTTATTTTCTCTTCAACCAATGAGTTCACCGTTTTGTGAATATTCCCGGGATCCAAAGAAAGTAATGAACCATCAACAATCAAAACTTCTCTGGTACAATGGGACGCAACATGCATAAGAAGACCTCGACCCATTTCGAGAGCATTTTGAAGGGAGGGATCTCCTTTTGGTTCCAATTTTTTTATAGATTTCAATGCATCAATATGTTCTTGGGGGTTGCCACTAACCTGGCTAACAAGTTGTCCAATACCATTCCTCATTATGATTATCCCTAGCTGTGAGATTGGGTTTTGATCAAAAAATTCGGTAACGAATTGAATGGCCAAAGATATAGCCATTGAATGTCTGTTAGGCCTTAGATCTTTCTCTAGCATGGAGCTGCTTAAATCTAATACTAGAATCAAATTTCTTATGATACCTCTTTGAAATGGAGTGACATTTTTAATGATTCTTTTCTTCTTTGATTCCAAAAGACCTGAAACAATCCCTGCTAAACTTCCTGCTTCATCTTCTTTCACTATATCCCAACTTCGTTGATATTCGTCTTCCCATGAATATCCTCCATTAGCTCCCTTTATCTCAGCAGATTTCACAGCCTTTCGTCTTGTCCGATTGGCAACTCCAGTTTGACTTTCATGCTCTGTATCTCTTTCTATGAATTCGTCATCAGACTCATCAATATCCATGGCTAAAGCTGTCAAGATTCCAAGTTAACTCATCCGTTGTTTTTGTGTTTTGTGTATTTTTTTGCTTTTTTTCAAATCAACCAAAAAAATAAGAGACACAAAAAAAAAGGCAGACTAGCTGAATTCAGAAGGACATTTCTTCTTCTTCGAACACCATGAGCAATGAAGGCTACATACAATAAACTATCGGACTATCAATGCTGTCAAATCTATGAATATTTTTTCCGTGAAATGCAATGAATCCACCAATTTAAACCTGTTCAGAAGAGATATTCACACTGGTCAACAAACAAATGCTCTCATTAATTGAACAAAAATATAATCAAATGCTTGGTAATGTGTCTACTCCAACCAATACAAAGATAGCAGTAGAAAGAGAGCAATAAACAGTGGTGGATGTGTCTTGAAAATGAATTTACAGATAACAGACTCGTCAAACAATGGAAACTCCTTCACCATATCATGGTAATATCTAACCAAAGCCTGTTCAATTTGTCAACCAATTCAAACCTTCAAAATATACATACATTCAATGTTTAATTCACACTAATAGAGAAAGAAAAGGCAGGGCATTAAAAAACATATCCAATCAAAGAAATCCACCTCGTTCGAAACACCAGCCCATAAAGCAACAATAAAGGCACCAACATCAACGAACTTGCTGTTGTTGAACCATGGGCATTTCAAGAGTACACTTATCGGCTGTGTTATCAACAGAAAACAGCTGAAGCAAGTGCAAGTTATCAACAGATCGGCTTCAAGCTCAAGAAAAACCAGAGACTGATTAGAAACCAACTTTTATATGGTAAGTTCATTTAAAACAATGCAACAATGAAGTCAGAAGAGCCATGATAAGATGTTTCAATCATCGTCAGCCACGAAATAAGAATTATAACTATGATAGAAAAGGGCATTCCCTATATAACAATAGAAGGATGCCAGTCTACCTTTGCTAAAAAAAAAGTTGCAAAAGAAGAGAACGACGAAACTAAGCTCCTCCTAAACAGAAATTAAAGTCTCCACACTAAAATAAACAGAGAATCACCAGAGACTTCGTGATAGCCCCCCAATTGTCATAATAAGTAAAATCAACACTATAATCGCTGACCAACTGGTATAAAACTTAGACATAATTACTCAAATGGACGAATTAACCAGGAAGTAGAATGAAGGCAAAGCGTATCACTAGAACTTAAATTAGATCGCAATACAACGACAAAAACCAAGATCTAAATTGAAGGGAGCCGAAGGACCATATGTTGATACCTAAGGGATCATTGTTTTTATCAATATTTTGAAACTGTAAGCTTAAAAGCCGAAATGTGCGTTTCTTGTTTCCGAATCATCCTCCCCCATTTTAATGACAGAGAAGAACCCATTTGGGCAAGTGTAAATCGTATATTCCTACACTTAAGACCATTAAGTGCTTCAGTAGTAAAGAAATGATGTAAAAACCCCGATCAACTTTGCATATCTACACCGCTTCATAAAACAAAAGACACTCAACAAAATAGAGCATCCCACTCAACCTATACCCAAACATCCATCGATTTCTACTTGTATGCTTAAATAACGAGCAATCATTTTTGATCTTCCTGCTACCAAAACCAGTTCAGATTCCAAGCTCCCAAGCTATAGTATTATATAGATCGTAAGCACGATTAAGCTTTGAAGCTTTCTCTTGCTAAAGGAACCAACCTGGCTCAGGAGATTGAATATAAAGTGAGTGAATGGTGCACACAAATATGTATCAGTGGAAATGAATCTCATAACTCTCCGACAAAGAGGAATTTGTAGCATAGGAGATAGCTACAGTAACCAGCACTGTGAGGTAGCTTAGGAGATACTGCATGCACACATAGTTATGCAGTGAAATACCTGGGAAACCTGTATCAAGAGAAACATGTATCAAGAGAAACTTGTATCGAGGGATGCTTATATCCAGAGAAACCGGTAACAAGGGAAACCTGTAGCAAGGGAAACCTGTATCGAGGGGTGCTTATATCCAGAGAAACCGGTAACAAGGGAAACCTGTAACGAGGGAAAGCTGTAACGAGGGAAACCTGTAACAACGGAAACCTGTATCAAGGGGGAACTTATAGAGGAACAATGTATCAAGCTGGACAACAGCACAAGCTTCGATCCATTGATCCTTATGGGTAGTAAGTATTTAACCTATCAAAGTGCTTTGAACTCATTCTTCTGGGACCTGGTAGAAAGTGCCCAAGAGATAGAACTTCTGTAATGCCTCTCCTGTGTACTAAGTACAACGATCACTTTGAATTTGGATTGTTACTGGACAAAATAGATTTGGAATTCTTCTACCGAGCCAAGTCCTCTCAGCAAGCTTTCTTTCGCACAAGGAAGAATGTTTTTTGATCACGTCGAAGTTTTGCAAGAGCCACTTGAAGAGTGCTTGAATTGAACTAGCTTAATGTGATAGGATACTGGAAAGCTTTTTTGCACTGATTTGATGAGGCCCACATGGTTTCCTAAGTGCATTACTTGGTTGCCTTTGAAACATCCAATCTCACCTAGGTGATGTTACTCGTAAATGTTTTGCACTGTGGTAACCCAACCCAACACAACATTTGGATCCTATTGAAGCCAGAAGAAACGAGTTATCTGAACCAGCATTCGACCTAAGTAGCAGGTAATGTGCATTCAATACCCGTTCTTTTGGACTATATGAATAAAATCAGGTAAAACCTGGGATTAATTCGTTTTGAGACTAAAGAGATCAAGGAATTCTGTGATTCGGATGATGTGTGGGACTGGTAGCCATAGAGATGCGTTACCTCTGCTGTTACTCCTGCAACGGTTACCTAGGAGGTTCCCCTAGTACCATATTGGTTTCTGTAGAAATCTTCGTAAACTGAGATTATGCATTGACACAACGTCAAACATGTAGGGGTATCTAGGAACAATATGTAGAGGCAGTCAGCGTACGTGTTAGAGAATTGTTGATAGGGGTTATTTAACATATACAGATACTGCAGACCAAGGCTGAGCAATACGTTGCATCCAGAACGCTCAATGGTCCATTTCTGGGATAATTTGAGGAGAGGATAGAGAATCTTAGTAGGCAGCGGTTTTTCGAATGCCAAGTGTCATGTCTGTCGAGTGGTATTGCTCGAGTGATCGGTTCCTTGAGTTATAACCCTGGTAATCCGTTACTTCAGGTATTACTGTGACAATCGTTTTCTTCAGATATATCCGTGGGGAGATGGTTTCTCGAGTTGTAGCACCAAGTTACAGCTGTTTCGTTGGTTGTTGCTATGGCCGGGTTGCATAAAGTTTCTTAAGCGATAGAAGTAATACGATCACTAGTGAAGTTACTGAAGCAATCGATACTCAATTAGTTAAACGAGCCTAGCTGCTCGAGCAAAATGGCAAACCTTTTGGGTATATTAAACTAATAAATATAGGTTATATAGTAAATTCAATTCTAGCTGAGATATGAGGCATACTCAGCGTCATTTTGACTAGAAACAACCAAGTATGTGTTGTGTTACCATCGAGTGGATTCGCAAAATGAAAGGAGAAAAAAATAGGTGAAATGCTTGATTTAACTAATTTCGATGAGGGGATATAGAGTGAGTGGTAAGGAGTCAGGACCCCAAATACGTGGTTGTACGTTGTTATGGTGTAGTGTGGCTTTGTATTTTTGGTTTGATGTTGCTTGGTGGTTTTGTGGTCTATTTGTGATGATTTAGATGAGCACCTTTATTTTCACCTCTTTGTGTTCTGTTTGTGGTGTGTCAGTCGTTGTTGCTGCTATATTAGGCCATGATATTTCGGTTTTAGCTTATTCTGTGGCTTTTTAGCAGATCAGAGTAGTAGAATTTCAAAGGTTAGGCCTCAAATTTCTGTCGCTTGGGCAAATTATCGTCTTTTTTTTAATGGGGTTCGTTCGCATCATAATAGTTATAAGCCAGTAGCTTAGTTTCTGTTGGTTTTGTTTGATAAGCGAGACGAGCTACAAAGAATTCAAGATGAAAAAATTATATGCATTGGGTTTTTTATTAAGATACAAATTAAATCAATTCAATCACTCAAGCAAGCCTTCAGAGTTAGCTAAAATGAAAAGCCCTACTTGATTCATGTTGTATGGCAGATTTGTTTTTGGGACATTCTGTAATATGCAACATTCTTATTTTGAACCATACTTTTTCTTTCCGAAATCAAATGGGAGATATCTATATTTAATCATGTGCTGAATTTGCCTTCTCATTGTTAAGGTGAATAAAATAATGAAATAGATCAAAAGAATAGGCCAAAATACTGGGACATCGGTAAATGGAAACAAAGACAAAAACAAAGAAAGGACAGTAGCAACAGTAGCACGGTGCCAAAATTTGAACTCTGGAAGTCTTCTAATGAATGGTCTAAATTCTTGGCTCATTTCACCAGCCTCCATATTTTCATATTGCTCGGTCTGTTCAATTGTCATATCTAATTTTGGTTGCAGAAACGCCAGAAATAAATTAAGCAAATATATGCTTAGGCCATAGCAAACAATATACCAACCTTGTGAAAAAACAATACGAGCAAGAAATACCGCTAGAAGAAAGCCAAATGAGAGCCATCTGTACTTAACATGAGGAGTTGATTGATCTAAGAGCCTTTGATAGGTAACTTTGAATTTGTTGAAGTTTTGGTTGATCACATTGATCTTGGATTCATCTAAAGATATATCTTCCATCTCAGTTGAAATCCTTTCGTATGCTAAGTTGGGATATGGTTGTGTTGAGAATTATAACTCAATAAATGAAGTTGGGAAGATTAGGATATATAGCTTGTTAGAAGTCCTGCCACTGTGTTCCCTTTTTTTTTTTTTCAAAAGTTTCACAAAAACACAAAACGCGAAATAAAATATTTCGCGATATCGCGGTGCTGTTCTAACCAACTAAGCGGGTAATTCGGGTTTTGTACTCGTCCTTATATATACGAGAAGAGCTGCTGCAAATGGCAGATTCGATTGTTTACATTGTTAGCCCGTATCCCACACCAAACAACCTGAATTTTAAAGTTCATGTCCCGCTACTATGCCACAAACTTGGCTGCAATTTTTGAAGTAGGAAATTGTCTCCATATTCAAGCATTAATATACTAACAAACATGGTAGACACTCAGTTTTGTGGCACAGATAAGATATTTCCGGCAAGCAAAGTCTATATATGGGTACTCATTGAACTTTTTGATGAAGAATGCAAGTGTTGTTAGCTTTCCGTTCTATAAAATTTCTTTACTGACTCTTTGGTATAGTTCATAGAGAAATTATTGTTTGTTGCATCGGCCTTGTCGTATTTGACACAACGGTTGACCAGAGACCAATACTCTAAGAGATTTCCTGTTTATCCTTCAGTGCCTTTTTCCAATATTATATGGTATACAGACTGCTGCGACCTGGGATTGATGATGGTTCTTTGTTGTCAGTGCCTCAAATATAGACGGTCTCGTCACTTGTTCCAAACGGTCTCCATTTCTCTTGCTTGGATAGTCATATTATTCCTCGGTGTCTCTTTCTTGATTCTTTACAACGCCACAATTAATTTCCCTGAAGATATTGGTCGATATGGATTGCTTTACATTGATTTTGTTGATTGGATTTGGATATCTGGTGCTATTTTTGGAAGTCTGAAGTACACCTCGCAGGTATGTTATAAAGTTTGCTAGCGTAAGATTTCTTCCTTACTGACATTGTTTGACTAGGTTTCGTTGAATTGGATTGGTATGTGTACAAAGGGACTATCATTGGTGTCACTGGGAACCGACCTTCTAGCAGTATCTATTCAACTATTGGTGAGGGTCATGAAGCATGATCATAGAGATGAAACATTCCATTTCGATCCGGTAGTAAGTAAAACAAAAATGAGTATAGCTCAACATCCAGTGAAACAAGAACTAACAGGCCATTCATAGAACGATAAGCCCTTCTTTATGTACTTGGTGAGTATGATATATGTAATTTCATTCCCTTCCATCGAACTAACAAGTAATATCATAGTTCCAGTTCGTTATGATTTTAATTTTGATATCTCAATCGTGGATATATAGAAACACCAGACCAATTCTTACAAATCTTACAGCTAAAAAAGATACAATATCAATAGCATGAATTTCATCTATATACAAATATTAATTACAGTCTTTTTCCCAGAAGTTTGGTAGCGAAAATCACAAGGTTGTTGACCTTTCTTTCTTCATCTTTGAAGTCTTCTAGTGATAATGTATTAGTGTACTGAAGAAGATTGGAAACCTCGTTGCTCATTCTAGATTTCAGCTCTTTGTCATTGGTAACAACCACTGCGTTTGTCTCCAAGTCAAAAGAGTATGCTCTTCTGGTATAATTAGAAGATCCAATGACAGTTAAAGATGGCTCTTCTTCATTTGAAGCTGTAGCCCATAATCCCTTCGCATGGTAGGACCATCCATTCTCTGTATTAACAACACCGCGTTTCCATTCATTTAAAATAATGTCATTTTTTTTTCCATGCTTAAAAACATCCTGCAGGAAAAGTTTGGAAAGGTAAAGATAAGCATCTGGTAAGCAGCCAGAAATTCCTTTTGATTTGTAAAACCCATTAGCATACGGAGAAGCAGTTATCACAACACCTTTCGATGATGATTCTAAAAGTTTGGCTTTAATTTCCGGAAGCATATTAAAATAACCAGCAGTAAATGTCCAATTAACAGATTTATCATTAACATACCCTAAGATCTTTAATATGCTAGGTTTTTCTGTTGATATATCTGGCTTTAATAAAGGAGTAAACTGTGAAATTGGATACACAAATGTCCTTTGGTCTGAAGCAACATCATCTCTGAACTTTTTTTTTCGTTTAGCTTAAAAATTTGGCTCAATATTTTGGTTGATCCAGTCAAAAACTTTTCAATATCCTTTCCTGGTTCATTTACTGGATTTGACGTTGGCCACACAAGTCTAAATTGTGACTTATCTTCAAAATGGATAAGTTTATAGCTCAATGATTCAACAGCATGCTGAACTTTATAGTAGTAGTCACTGAGATCTTTGGATTTGAAAAGATAATATCTATCTTGTCTATTCGTAAAATAGTCAGATGAGAGGTTTGCACCTGAAAGAATAACTTCATCATCAAAACCATATATTTTCATATGTTGAAGACCAAACCCTTCATTGAACCGCTTTGGAACTAGTAGCTTGCTTATACCATTTAAATGTGGTGTGTGATACATTCTAATATCAACTTGGTCATTGTACCTTTTCATAAGTTGTGCTAATAATGACGCTGCAGATTTTGATGGAGCCTCTCTGGTACCTCTTAAAGCATCAGTAAGAATATGAACTTCAAGTTTAGGGTTGACCTCTAGTGCATTTGAAATGCAATCAACGATTTCATCTTGAGTCTTGCCAATATATAGAGAGGAAAGGAATATTCTTTTTTTGGCTTTGGATATTTTGGATTTAAGCAGCGAATAAAACTCTTTGGGATCGTGTAAAATTTCGATTTCACCTCGTTTCAATTCGAATCTTGGGGAGAGTTGGTCCAGCTCAGATACCAGGGCATTTATTGAAGGATTGAAACCATAATCAGGTGTGACTTTCGTTGAAAGGTTCCGAAGAAAGTTCATTATAAGCTTGTTGAAGTGAAGATATGTGTGTTGAAAAGAGATCAACGGACTTTTTTCTTCTCGAGATCTCAAATTTTGGGTAAGGTGAGAAATTGGAACGAGTTAAAACCCTGTGATAAGAGAACTAACGTAACAGATCTTGACTTGAATAAACCAATTCAAAAAGGTTAAGAGATGTCTATAGAATCACCAAATGTGAAGGTGTTTTTGACAACGGCTCCCCTGAACCCATTGGAAGGGCTAGAGTTTGTGAAATGTGAAGAGGCAGGTGCTGTTATTTATTTTGGTGGGACTACAAGGAATAGCTTTGAAGATAAAGGAGTTGAGAAGCTGATTTATGAAGCACATGAGAAATTAGCAGTAAGAACGCTGACTAGAATTGCAGAAGAAGCACTATCAAAGTTTTCAGATAACTCTAAAGACACAGGTATTCACAAAATTTACATATGTCATAGATTAGGAGATGTTCCAGTGAAAGAGGAAAGTGTCTTGGTAACATTGAGCAGTACACACCGTCAAGAAGGTTGGGAGGCTGCAATTTGGATACTAGAAAAGGTAAAAGAGAAAGCTGAAATATGGAAAAAGGAGAATTATACTGATGGTTCTTCTTCATGGAAAGAAAATGACACCTCAAATATACTATAGGTGGGTATAAATAAAAGTATGTTTCTTCTATCTTTATTTATATATACATGACTATCACTTTTGAATCACACATTCATTTTCTTGTGACAAAAGCACCCTTAGATCTTGCAACAACATCAACCTTTTCTCTAATATAATTCCAACGTTTGACAATAGCTGCCTTTTTGTCTTTAGTATCAGTAACGGCAATATCTTCTGGTAAAACTGCCTTGAGATAGGTTCTCTTAAATTTAATAAGTTCTGATTGAGTCAGGACATCTGAATTGAATAACAATTTCTTGATTTCACTAGTGTTCTTTTTATCAAACTTGCTGTAAAGTTCCTTAATGGTTGATTCGAGTTGTGCAACCAATGATCTTCTTTCATCTTCGGAGCGATACTTGATGATGTTGAATTTATTGTCAAATGTAACAGCTTTTTCCAATTTGCTAGAAAGGTTCAAATATTTTTGTTGTGCTGTAGTCCACTCTTCTTGAGTTGTTTCATTTCTTTTTAATGAAAGTTTCAAGTTTTGAAGGTAGATCATTGTGGTTGTAGCTTTGGCTTCTTCATTAGACAAACCATTTTTTACGTGATTTCTAATAGCTAATAAACGTTCTGAACCGATCTTGATTTCTTCTTCAGTTAATTCAGGAACCACTTTAATTAATTGTTCTCCATACAAAGCTGTGTTCTGGATTCTTTTCTCTTCTCTGGCTTTTACTTCTTTTTTCAAAATAGGTTTCATTAAAAATTGTTTACGTTTCAATGTACCTTCTTCAAATTTTGCTTTTGATGGGTCTGTTATTGGTACATAACCAAATCTTCTTGCTCTTGGCTCAAAATGTGGTGTTGGTAGTCTTGAGTGTTTTTTTAATGCAATTCCAATGAAACGTCTTCTTGGATGGAATGGATCCAAATAGAAACGAACATAACCTGGCTCTAGTGCAAAAATTGTATGATCCTTACCGATACCAACATTCTCACCTGGAAAAAATTTTGTACCACGCTGTCTCATAAGAATTTGACCTGGTCTCACAAACTCTCCCTCCCCTTTCTTTGAACCTAAACGACGACCAGCTGAATCTTTCATGTTTGTTCTTGAACCAGCAGCTCTTTTGGTAGCAGTACGAACTTGTATTATAGGACCATTGATGACAGAAGCCCTAGGAAAACTGTTCGATACTAGCCCAAAAGCACTTTTTATGAAAGCGACATTTTTATTTGCGCTCCAAAACCCCATCTTGAGTACTTTTGTTCTTTTTGATCAGTCCTGTCTCTATTATTTTGTTAATGCTTGAAAGTTCGTTGATTTTTTTTTTCCTGAGTACAGTTTTTCAGGTTTGGCCAACGGTGCTTAACCATTTTCATTTGAGGGAAGAAACACCTTGCCCAGGAAGAGTTCGGCAATGAGGTATTCTGTATAATATTCGTATGGGATCTTAATAGTTGAAATGGGAAATGGGCCTTATCATAGTCAGAGCGATCATCATGAAACTACTATACCATTATATTTTAATAAGTACAGATATCGACAACTTATGCTCCATGTAAGACGGGTAACCTTTTCGCGAATTATAATCAGTCGGTTCATCTCAAGTGATTGTTTATGTCTTCACGAGAGTGAACAGTGTCTTTGGAAATTAAATCTGGTTTACAACCCTTTTAGGATTCAAAAATGGAAGGTCAATGGGATATCATAATTTCATCTTTGCAAGATATTTTTAATAGCAATGAGGAGCGCAACTTTGATGAAAATAAGGATTTCATAAAAACCAAAATATCAGGTCTTTCTGAGAAACAATTAAACGATGCCTTACAAAAGCTAACCTCGCATAAGGATAATGTGGATAAGAGTCTAAGAGTTCTCGAAACTATATTAGAGAACCTTAGTGTGGTTATAAATGCTGAACATAAAAGGAAAGCTGCGGATCCAAAATTCAAGAAGGGCAGAAGTTTCTGGACAAGTCCTTTCAATGAATCAGATTCAGTAACTATGGGCTCGGAGGTTGCATTCAGACTGCGCCAGAGAGGTGCAGAAGATGAGTGGATTCAATGTGAAGTTACCAAAGTGATCGGGGATGGAACCAAGTAAGTGAAGTCTGTTTCCTTGTCAATCAAATTTACTAACACTAAGTTCTCTTATAGATTTGAAGTGCGTGATCCAGAGCCCGACGAAAATAATAATCCTGGGAAAACTTACAAGGCGACCTGGAAGGATATCATATTGATACCCAGTAAACAGAGTGTTGAGTCTCTGGTAAGCTATCCATATGGCACCAAAGTACTGGCAAGATACCCCGAAACGACTACGTTCTACCCGGCAGAAGTCATTGGTACCAAAAGAGACGGGCGTTGTAGACTAAAGTTTGAAGGAGAAGAAGAGGAAGGGAAAGAGACAGAAGTTGACAGAAGGTTGGTTCTTCCATATCCAGGCAAATAAATGGTTTATATGTGAATTATTGATGTAGTGATCAATTTCCGGGACTGATTGGGTCGGAACTGGACTGTAACTGAAAAAAAGTGTTGATGAAAACGAAGACTCAATCCAGGTGATGTTTCCAAAACAAAACAGACACATTGTTGGTCAGCCACCAGAAGTACAGTATTCAAAATGTCTGAGGCTATGGATATTGATAACGTTCATGTATGTATACTACTAGTGCTGGTGAACTCTACCAGAGCTTGTTTGCATCTTCATTATTAAAGTATGAACATTTGTACTAATTGTCAATAAATAGGATTCTCGTGACCGTTCTCCTCGCAGAGACCGTCAAGATAATAGAGACCGTTCACCTAGAAGATACAGGGAAGATTACAGAGATGGAAGAGAAGGTAGAGGGGGCTACAGAAGTGAAGGTAGATTTGGCGACAGTCAAGCTCCTCACAGTAAGTCTGATAGAAATTACGAGAACAGTATTTTTGTTGGTAACTTACCATTCGACTGTGATTGGAGCCAATTGAAGGACCATTTTCAAGGTGTTGGTAATGTTATTCGTGCTGATATCGTTACACAAAATGGTCGCCCTCGTGGTATGGGTACTGTCGAATTTTCATCCAAAGCAGAAGTTGAAAGAGCCATTAGCCAATTTGATCATACTCCATTTTTAGACCGTGACATTTTCGTCAGACAAGATAATCCACCGCCATCATCGAATGGAAGAAGAGATAGATACTCTGATAGAGGTTATGGTAGAGATTTTGGTGGAAGAGGTGGCTATGGAAGAGATTATGACAGAGGCTACGGTGACAGAGGTGGATATAGAAGCAATGACAGAGGCTACGGTGGTGGTTATGGCAGTGGCCGCTTCGATAGAGGTGGCTATGGTGGTGGTCGTGGTGGATATTCTGATAGATATCCTCCAAGAAGAGATGATAGACCTCAACATAAAGGTTATGAAGTTTTTGTTGCAAATTTACCTTTCTCAATCAACTGGCAAGCTTTGAAAGATATCTTCAGAGAATGTGGTACTATAATTCATGCTGATGTCAGACTAGACAATTATGGTAGATCAAGAGGGTTTGGTATTGTTTCTTTTGAAAATAAGGAAGATGTTGATAATGCTATTAAGAGATTTAATGGTTATGAAGTTGAAGGAAGAGCACTTGATGTCCATGAAGGTAAGAACAATGCAGCTCTAAATGAAGGCTCTAGCTTCACCGAACGCCCATCTTCTGTTGTTAACTCTCAATTTACTGAAGGCGTAGTGGGAAATGGTGAAAGAAATGGAACCATTTTTGTTGAGAACCTACCATTTGCAACGTCTAACCAAGATTTATTGGACTTGTTTGACACCGTTGCTCAAGTTGATA
Organism: Hansenula anomala; assembly: GCF_001661255.1. Taxonomy (NCBI): domain Eukaryota; kingdom Fungi; phylum Ascomycota; class Saccharomycetes; order Phaffomycetales; family Wickerhamomycetaceae; genus Hansenula; species Hansenula anomala. The sequence continues at coordinate 815,931 of NW_017567111.1, forward strand.
CCGCTGAAATCAAATTTGATTCTACTGGAAGACCTTCAGGCTCAGCAGTTGTTAAATTTGGAAACGAAGAATCCGCTGAAGCTGCTATTGAAAAGCTGAACGGTTATACCTACGGGGGACGTGAACTTAACATCACATTTGCTAAATTACCATGAAAAGCAATCTGCTGGAAATTCGAAGCATAAAAATTCTGTAACTTTATTGTTTAATTAAAAGAGCGTTTACTTTATTGAATATTCTGTAATTATCTTTAAGACAGTGCCATAATTTTATGACACGCTTGTGGCATATAATTTTCTCGGACCATCTGCAAAAAAAAAAAAAAACACCAAGGGGGTACAGCGTTAACATAACAAAAGCAATAGAACACTTACGTCGTTTGAATACTAAAATGCTTGTTGGTAAATTTCATATAGGGGGTGGTATACTACTTATAATAGTGATATTGATACTTTTCCATTTAAGAGAAAGGTGGTGTATGTGAGAATACATTTTTTCCCCATTGTGTCTTACTAACTTGTTCATTAAAAGTACCAAAACTGAGAGTATGGTTGGGTAAAAGAAGAATCAGGTTAGACGGATATAGTCATCTCCCTTCATTTCAAAGGGACATAGAGAGTGGATTGACCTCTTCAAATTTTGATCTAGTCATGAACAACAGTGGTGATACAAGAAAAGGATTAGATGAAAATGCCAAAAGTAAAATCTTAAAGATAATGGAAGATAACCCAGGACTTTCGTTCGATGAAGCCAGATTGAAGTACACTCGTGAAGAACTCTCTAAAAATCAAATCGGTCCAGATGGTATACCGCTTGATCCTAGAACAGTTACGTTTGGGAAATAAATTTTAATACGTTGGGAGATCAAGATTAAATATTCATTAGTTATTTACAAAATGTCCTTGTGTCTCTATTCCTCCAAAAAATCCAATAGGTCTTTGGAAATAGGTGTACCACTGTCAATGTAAGCAGCAAGATATTTGATTGATGAATATGATCTTGGTAGTGTCTTGTAAGTTTCTGAATTGTTTAGACCTTCTGTTATGATACAAGAATTATCCAAGATTCCGGCAAGATAACCGAAGGATTCATCATTTGCAAGGTTATCTTCATAGATTCTTGAAAGATTAAGCTGGCTTGGAGATTTCCAATCAAGGCTATTAATTTCGAAGTTATCAGTTGAAACATCCTCGTGAAATGATTGAAAGGTTGGTGAAGAATGTATTTCAATGAAATCTTTAGCTTCACTTTCTGGAACTTTTGAAACTGCATTTTGCCTTAACTCATTTTGTGTTTTCGATATATGGTGATCTTCTGCATTGTTCATTTCATTAATTTTTTTGGATACCAAGCTTTCCATCGAGCCAAACTCTGGGAAGTCATTACCAAAACTTTTGGGAGTGTAAAAGATATCTTCATCCTTTTCTTCTGCATTTAAATCCTCTGTTGAGTTGTATCCAACTCGCAGTATAGGTGTTTTGAATTCATCATCTAAAGAATTGAATGTTGGTAGTTTGCGAGACATTATGGGTGTTGAAAATAATTCTTTCTCATTAAGGTCTCTATCATCACTCTTGCTGTCGGGTTCTTTTCTGGTAGGTGGTTCATGTACTTCCGATACAGATTGTTCTGGAGCCGTTACCATAGTTCTGTTTATCTGCAAACCAAAATTTCTTGATGAATTATCTCTAGCAATAAGCCAATTTCCACTTGCATCAGTTTCAATTAAGCTTTTAACATTTGAATGATGATCTAATTCATCATCATCATCAAAAACAGGTGTCATTGAAGATTCAAATGTCACACAATCCTCCATACTATCAACTTCTTCAACTTCACTTTCATTCTCCAAACTACTTAAATCATCTGAACGACTTGAGAATTGCTGAGTTGGAGTCACCACAATCTTTTCTCTCGTGGTATTGTCCAAAGGTAAGGATTCTTTTGACTTAACTTTTTTAGTTGAAAAAATATGGGATAGACGATGCTTCAATTTATTCTTTGGTTTAGATTCACTTTCCTCCTTCAAAATATGATTATTTTTTTTAGTATCTCTGACGTTATCCACAATTTTTGGAAGAGGTTTATTGCAGCTAGAGATCGATGGATTCCTTGATGGAACTTTGGAATATGAAATAGATGATGATCTTTTTTGTGGAACTATGGGGCTCATTCTTTGTTTCATAACACCATTGTGAAGTGTTGATTGCAATAGAGCTGAATTAGAAACCAATGATTTTTCAAAATAGCTGTTGTTTTCAAAACCATGACGCTGAAGCTCTAATGATGATAGTTTCTCCGAAATAAAGCTTGAAAACTCTGAGGAGTTAATAGTGTAGTGCGTTCTCTCCCCTGTTCTTGTAATTCCTTCCACTTTGATTAAATCTTCATCAACAAACCTTGCTGAGAGAGCAGCAAACAACTTATAGTTTTCCAAAACCACTTCATCAACATTTGCATTCAAAAACAAGGCCACTGACGAAGTTGATATTTCACGTGAAAATATTTTGCGCTCATGAGCTGCTGAGTAAATTGTAAAGCCGAATTCAATGTTTTTAAACAGATGGAAGGGGGTTGATTTATTTAAAATTCTGGCCCTGTTCAAAAGATTCACAAATTTAGTGTTATTTTCAACTTTATAAACCAGAGGGTTTTGTGGAGAGTCATTTAATATTATTTTGATGTTATTGTTTCCAAATGTTTCCACTTCAAAATTTCCAATACTTGACCAGCCGATAATCTTCAAATTTGGAATGTTTTTCAAGGGTCTCTCATTCATCAACGAGTTCATCAGAATATCTGACACATGTGGTGTAATTGAATCGGATGTTTGTTTTGTCACTTCATCTTTATCAATTTTGGCAAAAACCACATAATCATTGAAAATAATTATAAGATCATCCTCGTTAGAAACAAGATTGAAAGCATCGAATACCGACACAACTTTTCTATTCAGCCACCCATATGTCAACAATGGTGGGATTCCATCACAAATTTCAGTGAGGACTTTTCCTGAAGGAGTGAAAACTCTTTTAGAGTACGGCTGGAGTTCATCTTTAGCAAATGCATCTATAGTTTCAACAGAATTCTGGTAGTAAGTTTTGACTTGACCATCTTCACCGTTGCTGTCCCAATTCTTTATGTTGATCAACCTTTCTAGAATCATTTTGATTTTAGTCAAATTTAACGATACGTTCATAATGGATTCGATTCTTCTTTCTGAAAATTGAGGTTGAAGTTCAATCGAATATTCACGGCGGAACCCTTTAAGCAGATGGGAAAATGATTTCATTACTGATTCATGGCGCATATAGGCTTTGTAAAAATAAGGAATTGTTGTTCCGCATGCTTTAACAATTTCAAAGCTCCCAAAGGGAACTGCCTTTTGTAGTGCTTCTAAAAGAACACAATTTATTCTTGTTACTTCATCAATAGTTGGAGGGAATATTTGGTTCAATTTGGCAATGTCCAGGCCATTTATATCCCCATTCAAAGCTTTGATTCTCATTGGAATAACGAATTCTTGAAGAAATTCGATTAATACATGTGTTGTGTTTTCTTGAAATTGCACTAGTTCTGAGCAGATTGATTTTGTTAGACCATCATCTGTGTTTTGATTCATAACAGGAGGTTCATAATAAGTTATTTTGTTTTCTGGTGAGTACTCTGTTAACGGATCAAACAAATGTTCGACTTGTTCTCCTAATAAGTACACCAATTCATTATTGGCTTCAATAATATCCGGATCATCGTCGTATATCACATCGAGAACAGTTGATTCAACAAAATGTGGAGTCAAAAATCCCAAATCCATCAGCTTCTGTCCAATTTGAGAAGGGGTTTGATCATTTATCAGCTTCATATTTGAGGCTAGCTCGCCAGCAACGGTTTCATCCCAATATGTTGTACTTGAATTTTTTGTGTTTGAAGGTAAGATATTTCCTGGTAATGAACCATAAGTTTTCAATAGTGTAATAGCCAATGCTCTTCGAACATTCGATTTCTTCAATTCATCTTTCAAATTTTCACAAGCAGCAAAAAATCTTGAATTTTGATCCAAAGTTAACGAGTTGTAACACATTTCACCTAATGATGAGAATAGAACAGTACTAATCTTTTTGGAACTTGGATCCTCGTAAACCATCACTATTATTTGGCCAAGGATGTGGTCAATTCCTGTGAAAAACGCACCTCCAGGTAGTATTTCCATCCATTCATCAGCAGACCTATGATTGTTACTAACATTTGTATAGAGATTGTTGTTTAATTTGACAATGTTGAAGGCAGGCTCTGGAGTGTCACTGTTTCCAGTGTCTTTTGGTTCTTGAATGTTTTTACCAAACAAAAGCTGACTCATTCCTTGTTTGTCACTTCTTAATAATGTATGGTACCAGCAGCTTAGCAGCACCAGTTCGTAGTTGTCGATTGGTTAATGTTCAACTGTTTGTTGTAAATAATCAATCATTTTTGTTTTCATTTTCCAAAAAAACAAAACATTGATCAAAACACTCGTTACTATAGTAACGACAGATTTTCAGATATCGGTAAACGCACACTCCTCGCGAAAATTTGGATTTTTGACGTGTTACGCGACTTGGAGAATCTAAGTACATTTAGGAATTGATATTGATTGATCTATCACATGTATTGAGCATGGTTGACGATACTGCAAGCCATGAGATTGGAATCTACGCAAATCTAAACTCTGATACGTCGTTTAGGCTTATTGAGCTCTCACCAGAACTTTTGGAGATTATTGAAAATGATGAAGAACCAATATTCATAAAAGCATCAAGTGAAGAAAGTGATATAGTACTATGTTCTAAAACTAAAAGTTTTCAAATCAAACAAAGAAATCACTCCAATACAGTAATGCTAATGGATTCTAAGAACAGCTGTGAAGAGGAAAAAGGCGGGTCGTTTTGGGGTTATTCTTCGCAAGCATCAGTTTTTGAATGTAAACCAACTTCAGGTAAGATTGATGTTCGAGGAATTCCAATTTATGATGGACAAGGTAATTTTAAAAAAGGTGGTTTAGAAACTTCACTTGAGTATTTAAGAGAAAATGCCCCGATTTCTGATTTTGAGTTTGACAAAGCATGGTTTAATCTAAATGGGTCTTCTATTAATGGTCAAGCTGTTATTCTATCTCATGATTTCATAACACGTTCATTGCATGTGCTTATTATGTCTATAATGGCATCTAATCTGGATTTCAATGAGCTATCTTTGATAGAAGTTTACAAAACATTGAGTGAAGATGATGATTACACGATTGATGTTGTTGAAACTGTCTTGAGGAAATTTTCTAAAGAAGATAAAGAACCGTTCAGTTTGAATAAAGAAAAGATAGCACAATGGTATGGTATTGAAACGTTAAGAAAATTTGGATCTGAAAAATATATTTCGCCTTCTGAGTTTTTCATCAAATGGAAATCTGAATTTCCTCCCTTTTTTGAGTGTTCAATTGATTTACCGCTGTTAAATGGGTTTTTTGTTAGACCTTTACCTGATAGACTCCAGTACTTATCAAAGTATGAACTGCCGAAAGATATAAATGAAAGACTAAGGATACTGTTCAAGCTACAATCAACATGGGAATTGAATGATATTATCCCATTTATAGAGGAGTTCAACTCTAAAGGGTTGAAGTTTGAGAATTTCATAATGAAATTTGCCAAAAAGAAGAAAGTCGGGAAAAAAATTTACGTTACTCCAAGGTAATCATCTAGTTCTATCAGCATTTGTTTTATACACATCATTACAATAATCTAATTTAATTTTAAATGGTAGCGTCATTAATTATTCATGATTTTTCTTTATGTTTTAGACCTGTGAGTAGGGAACTAACAGTTTCATAGACTCCTAAAAAGATTGCACCACCGGCACTGATCCACATGGTTCTTGGACCAACACCTTTCCAAAAGACTTTGAATCCTTCTTCTTTAAAAATTATCTTTGCAAGATATATCACAGATACTCTTTTTTCATTCAACATTATTCTGGTCTTTAGGACATCTAAAGGAGTTGTTAAAGCAGCAGCAACACCTCCGGCTAAAGAACCACAAAGGGCACCTTGAATTGGGTTAACAGGTGAGTTTTGTTTTGTAGACCAAGTTTTCTTCAACCATTCATACAATGGGAATTGTATGATTGTGAAGGGGATTTCTCTAAGAATAGTTGTACTCCAGCCTCTATAGAAACCCTTAATTAAACCTTCTTTGTTGTCGTTTCTCAAAAGTATTTTGAAAGTATCTAAAGATGAATTTGCAACAGATGTTTGAGTACGTTGTTTTATGACTTCAGCTGGGACTCTCACCAAACAAGCTGAGATCTCACCTAAAGATGCAGAGACCATATGTGTCACTGTTGTTGCTAAATTTTTACTTTTGATGTAGCTTTCACTAACGGGTTGTAATTTGACCTTCATTGTATCATAGGTAACAAAGAATAGAGATGCAGATGGGGCAGATGCAATCAAGGCTGAACCAAGACCTCTATATATACCTTTGTACCCACCATTTTTGAAGAATCCACCTTTAGCCTGAAGCCTTGTTTTGACAGTATCTATTGGGAAAAATGTAAGATCAGTTGAAGTACCAGCAGCAGCACCACTCTAAATATCAGAAGTTGTTAGTAGGTACTAATGAAAAGAAGAGACAGCACAAACCCTAAAAAAACGTAGGACGTGCAATTGAGTTGAGCAAGAGACCATGACATACCAAAAGAGAGATGAAGAAGTCATTTCCAGACATAGCTATGGTGAGTTCTGGGTATCTGGTTTGTAGAATTGAGAAAGGTGTTTTCCAGTAAAGATTTGTATGTAGAGATTCATTCCCGAGATCGATCGCGAGTGGTTGTGTGCCCTGATGAGTCAGATGATTCATTCGGGGAGTAACTACACAGAAGATATGGGCTATCAATAGTAAATTGCGAATGTATCAGAAAATAGGTCATTCTTCCCTTCTCATCAGCTATGACTTGCTACATCTTTATTTGGTTAGATCTTTTAAATGGCTTTACCGTGTTTTAGACGGGTTTAGTGCGCTGCCCAGGGGCGGGCAACCCCTCTGGCTTAGCGTGTGATTATGTCATCGCCAGGCGAGAAATTAGAAGAAACCCAAATCCGATGGCTAATTCATAATCAAATCGATTCGATTTCCCATAATCTTTCTCTTTTTACACTTCAGTTCACTCCTCCATCTGCATTTCAACAAAAGTCGGTGCAAAGTTTCAAACAGAGATTACACACACAAGTCTCAAAGAATTACTCGTTGGTGCTAGCTGATATCTATCAACAGGTGGGAACATTTTATTTGCTGCTTTTTTTAAACCTACTACAAGATATTCAAACAGATCTTTCAGGGAAAAATGCATACCGTTAGAGCTATAATAAAGACTTCAAGACCTTTGGTACAGAAAAGGCTATTGAATAGCTCAGCCGTTAACCCAGCTACAAGTGCTTCTGCGGCGTCTGCTATATCAAACAAGATTAAAGAAGAACTTTCTGCTCCGGGTTCAGATATCATCAAAAATGCATTCAAAGTCAACGAAGCAAATGGTACTAGACCAATCTATCTTGACATGCAAGCCACAACTCCAACTGATCCAAGAGTTTTGGATGTCATGTTGAAGTTTTATACTGGATTATATGGTAACCCACACTCAAATACTCATAGTTATGGTTGGGAAACTGATAAAGAAATTGAAATCGCCAGAAAACATTTAGCTGATTTAATTGGTGCTGATCCAAAGGAAATAATATTCACTAGTGGTGCCACTGAATCAAATAACATGGCAATCAAAGGTGTCCCAAGATTTTACAGTAAAACCAAAAAACATATCATCACTTCAAAAACCGAACATAAATGTATTTTGGATTCTGCAAGACATTTACAAGATGAAGGTTTTGATGTCACATATTTGTCAGTCAATGAAGATGGGTTGATCGATTTGGAAGAGTTGGAAAAATCTATCCGTAAAGATACTGCACTAGTTTCCATTATGGCTGTCAACAATGAAATTGGTGTTATTCAACCGATTGAAGAAATTGGTAAAATATGTCGTAAGCACAAAGTTTTCTTCCATTCTGATTGTGCTCAAGCTGTCGGTAAAATCCCATTGAATGTTAATGATATGAATATTGATTTAATGTCAATTTCCTCTCATAAGATCTATGGTCCTAAAGGTGTTGGTGCTATCTATGTCAGAAGAAGACCAAGAGTAAGATTAGATCCAATTATCACTGGTGGTGGTCAAGAACGTGGGTTAAGATCTGGTACTTTAGCTCCTCCTTTAATTACTGGGTTTGGTGAAGCTTGCAGAATCATCAAAGAAGATATGGAATATGATCAAAAACACATTGAAAAACTATCCAAAAGATTGATGGATGGTTTATTATCAATTGAGCACACCCAATTAAATGGTTCCAAAGAACATAGATACGCTGGTTGTGTTAATGTCTCATTTGCTTATATTGAAGGTGAATCTTTATTAATGGCTTTGAAAGATATTGCTTTAAGTTCAGGTTCTGCTTGTACATCTGCTTCATTGGAACCATCTTATGTTTTGCATGCTTTAGGTGCTGATGATGCCTTGGCTCATTCTTCAATTAGATTTGGTATTGGTAGATTTACCACTGAAGAAGAAATCGATTATGTTGTTAAAGCTATAAATGAACGTGTTGAATTCTTGAGAGAGTTAAGTCCTTTATGGGAAATGGTGAAAGAAGGTATTGACTTGAATACAATTGAATGGTCTGGACATTGATTTATTTTGCAGTGGTTTTCAAAGAAGAATACATCTTCTGAATATGTATATATATAAGAATAACTTGTTTTCTTTTCAGGGTTCTCATTCACTTTCATTATCTAGTTATTGAAATGGTATCTTTTTTTACAATTAACGGTGTAGTTTGTGCTTTATGAGTCAGTAAACCTGTCAAAGTGTAAAGCTTTAAGATCATTTTCTTCCGGTCCGGTCCTGTACCGGTGACTCTTTTTCGCTGGTTGATGATTTGAAAAATCTACGAATCCAAAAAACTTATGACTGAAACCTTTCCAAATTCATTAAGTTTATTTGAACTGTTGTTTCTTAGCTTTCAATTAATCCAAGAAACAAATTGCAGAAAGAAAAAAAAATGAGTGAAAAGACAATTGTTGTTTTACCAGGTGACCACGTTGGTACTGAAATTACTAATGAAGCTATCAAAGTTTTAAAAGCCATTGAAGAAGTTCGTCCAAACGTCAAATTTAACTTTCAACACCATTTAATCGGAGGAGCTGCCATTGATGCTACTGGTGTTCCATTACCTGATGAAGCTTTAGAAGCTTCTAAAAAGGCTGACGCTGTTTTATTAGGTGCTGTTGGTGGTCCAAAATGGGGAACTGGTGCTGTCAGACCAGAACAAGGTTTATTGAAAATTAGAAAAGAATTAAACCTTTATGCTAATCTAAGACCTTGTAATTTTGCAAGTGAATCTTTATTAGAACTATCACCAATCAAAGCTGAATTTGCAAAAGGTACTGACTTCACCGTTGTTAGAGAATTAGTTGGTGGTATCTATTTTGGTGAAAGAAAAGAAGATGACGGTTCTGGTGTTGCTTCAGATACTGAAACTTACTCGGTTCCAGAAGTTCAAAGAATCACTAGAATGGCTGCATTCATGGCGTTACAACATAACCCACCTTTACCAATCTGGTCATTAGATAAAGCTAATGTTTTAGCATCATCAAGATTATGGAGAAAAACTGTTACTGAAACAATTGAAAAGGAATTCCCACAATTGACTGTTCAACATCAATTGATTGACTCCGCTGCTATGATTCTGATCAAATCACCAACCACTTTGAATGGTATAGTTATTACTTCAAACATGTTTGGTGATATTATTTCCGATGAAGCATCCGTTATCCCAGGTTCATTAGGTTTATTACCATCAGCTTCTTTAGCTTCTTTACCTGATACAAACAAAGCTTTTGGTTTATATGAACCTTGTCACGGTTCTGCCCCAGATTTGGCTGCTAATAAAGTCAATCCAATTGCAACCATTCTTTCAGCTGCTATGATGTTGAAGCTTTCATTAGATTTATTCGAAGAAGGTGTTGCTCTTGAAAAAGCTGTTAAAGAAGTTTTGGATGCCGGTGTTAGAACTGGTGATTTAAGAGGTTCAAACTCAACAAAGGAAGTTGGTGATGCTGTTGTTGAAGCTGTTAAAAGAATTCTTAAAAATTAAGAAACTTATCATTACTGGTTTGATGATAAATTAAAGATACATTTTCAGTAAAAAAAGCGAATAATGAATGAATGTGGACATAGATAAATACAAATGTAGACCTTCTAACGTAACTATTTTAATTAAATTTCAAATGCACGAGTAAGGCTAATATACACAACTTTTTTGAAGAGATCTAGATGAAAGTAAAGCAAAGACCTCAATTTTGCTGAGCAACAAATTCATCAATATCAATTTCCAAGATTGGAGCAGATCCACTGTTTGAGAAAGTTTTATTTTGTTTTTTAGCTTCTCTTTTTTCTAATTTTTTCAATTTAGCTAAAGGACCATAACCAACTATATCATGGTTTAATTCAAATGGATTCAAAAAATATGAAACAGTTTTGAAATTTTCACCTAATGAAACAATTTCATGGATGATATCTTCAATACAAATGATACCTTCATCTCCTAATCTTTCTTCAACAACATTGTTATCATTTAATTTAACTGATTTAACTTGATCTGATTCCTGATCTTTAACATTGATGGTTGCTCTCTTTTGGATTAATTGTCTAACAGATTGTAATGATGGTTTACCAATAACAGTGTATGGAGAAATCAATTTGATTAATGGATAGATGCTTTCAGTTAATTTGATGAAAACACCTGTATTTATATGGTTTAATCTCAAAAGGTTCAATATTTTATGAACTTTTGTTGGAATTTTAACACCATGAGGTCCACTTATTCTAACAATGAAATATAAAGTTGGTTTACCACTGTATAACTCTTTTGATTTGACACCTTCTGGATTCAATTTTTCAATATACTGTCTATTTTGACTATCACTGATAGCGTTAACTCTTTCGATCTTGGAAACTCTTTTGATTCTTTCAGATTCCCTTTTAGTAGCTAAACTTTTTGCAACTAAAGTTTCAGCTCTAACAAATTTTTGTTTTCTTTGATTTTTCTTTCTTGAGATTTCTTCTTGTCTCTTTCTAGCATTTTCTTGCTTTTCGATTCTTAATCTATCAGCATTCTTTCTCTTACGTAAAAGGATTTCTGGGTTTGAGTTTAGTTCAGACATTATTCTTGTGGTCTTTATTGTTTCAATAGTGAAGACTATTATGTCTACGCTTCTCATCTCTATAAAATTTTTTTTTCTGACATCTCTAAAAGAAAAAAAAAAATATTCGCTATGGCCACTCTCTGATGATTATCAAAGCATTTTCGCGAACGATTTTCCAAACGAAGAAAAAAAATTTGTTCAACCCCTTCAAAAAGCTTGAGGATCTGAACAAATTTTGAGCTACTGTTGAATATGTTTCCAGAAAAAATATGAAGTAGTTACTTATATGCTTTATAGGTTCTTTATTAAGAAGAAGGAGAAGACATCCCCTATAGAGTTGGCTCCCCTTCCCGTTGCGTGCACACTAGAGAAAGGATTTACTCAAAGTGCATGTTCTAATCAAGCCAATATATACTTCACCAATGCTTTTACTAATACTAAAAAAGAACACAAACTTCATGAAAGACTTATTCAATTGTTTTTTGGCTCATAACCTCAACAGGTCGGGTTCGTGAGCTCTATGCTAACAACGTCCAATTATTTATCAAATTCTTATTACAATGGACCTGATCTAAAATTTCTTCAATTTTTCAACCATCCAAACTGGAACCATTCTAGCAGTTCAAACTCCTTTATACTATTTCTTGTATGCTTAGATTCAATAAATTCTACGCATTTGGAATGCTGATTATATAATGGGTTATATAATCATTGTTTCCAACCTGGTGGAAGCGTTAAAAGTTTCACATATTTTCTCCCTGTTCTCGTTTAGAGATATTTTTACTATAGATTATCTGTTGGAACTGAGTATCATGAAGCTATTCACGTTTTTGCTTTTAATCTCCTTTGTTTTCGTTAGTCTTGTGTGTTTTTCAACGGTAATTTGGAATCGGTGATTATCGCCTAGGCAACGACTTCTTCAATTTAGTCTCAAAATGGTAATGGTTTTGATTCAATGCTTGGGCTGTTTCTATCGCCCTAAACTGCGTCTGATATTCTCATTTACCAAAATGTTGTAGTCTCTAATGCGTAATGGCAGTTGAGCAACCCCGGGAATCTTACACTGTATTTGAGCCATGAAATATTAATTTCGTTCATCTGACGTGTAATCTAATTTCCGACCGATAAAACGGAAAGCGAGCACGTCGTTGTAACAAATTAGTGCCTCTTAGTGCTTGCTAGAGAATATAGAACGATAAGCTAAGTAGAATAGTGAATTGCTGCCGATTTGCTAGCTTACTTCTTTTATGGAAATGTATGGCTTTCATGGTTCTCGCCATGTCTTCAGGTTTGATATCAAACCCGATTTTCATTGGTGTAGCCTTTCTACAGCTTTGGGGTCGAGATTGCAAGCTTCTCACGTCTCAAGAATCAAACATTGACCCATCAGCACTGGCTCATCGGCTATAGAAGTACTGTCCTCGAGCTATACTCTCCAATTAAGCAAGTCCGCTAGCCAATACGTGGATCTGTTGACAATTGTTTCATCTTTTCATTTTTTCACAACGGGATTCTCAAACCTGAAAAATTCGTGGCCAAGGAGAAAAAAAGCCAAAAAAAACTTGAGACTCTGATTTCTACCACTCAACTTGACCAATCTTTGTCTGGAGCATTTGGATATCGAGTACTTATCCGCAACCAGCTGAACCCTTTCTCCATCTGGCTGCAAGAGATTTTCTTCGCAATCTTTCACTTACAAGAATAATTGTCGTTACACTACCTGTTTCAAAGCAGTCACTACAGTTTATCGAGAGAGGAGATACCACACATCCCTGGTACTATATCCAATTGCACAAGCAACGCCATTAGAAGCACGTATCATTGGACAGACTCAGTCTTCAGCATAGAAACACCAGCTTTGCAGATTTTAATAACCAAACCATTCCAAAAATTTGACGCTGTCTTTCTCTTGCAGCATCTTTCTTATATTGTGTTTTAGTATCTGTTGGAACCGGGGTTGACGACGAGGATGTATTGCTTATTTCAACAGCTCTCACTTGAGCAGCAACTTCTTCTAATGGCAAATCCAATGATCTATAAGCAAGATTTTTCAGCTCCACAGCATTATCATCACCCATGAAGTCATTTCTCTTTTGCCTTTTACGTTGGGAATCAGGTGTAGCTATTGGAGTCATTCCATGTTTTGGAAGGGCCGAAGCAGAAAGTGGAAGTGATGGGGCACCCATTGTCCTTTGAGGAGTTTGAAATTGGTGAGAAGGCAAGTGATTCAATTCTTGTGGAACAGAATGTAATTGAGGAATCTGACCGTTGGGAAGTGGGCCAGGGGGAAGGTGGTGAATAGGCTGTTGTTGTTGATGATGTTGATAGTACTGGTTTTGAACCGCTTGAACATAAGCAGCTTGTTGTTGATATTGGAACTGTTGAAGAGCGGTACCCGAAGGGAATGAAGACACTATCACAGGAAGATGGCTACCGTATTGAGAAGGCATTGATGAGTTTATAGGTCCTGGTAATGTTGGTGTATCACTCTTTGAGAATTGTTGATTTGAAGCATGAGGCTGATGATCATCTTGTTGACCTTGCTCTTGACTTTCCACCTGAGCGTCAGAGCGAGACTGACTCTCGTTACTCATAGTGAATGGGATGAACTGATGGAAAGGTATAAGTCAACTATGTAGCTTCAGTTTACTTATTGAATTGAATGTGATTGTTGAATAAGATCAAAACTTTCTCAAATCCATAAAGATTTGACGCCCACCAAAAATAGACACAAACTTGACCTAATCGTGGACGTTGAAAAACTTGAAATTGGTAATTTCTGATGAGTAACTCGACAAGCGCCCTATTTCAAGATGGCAATAACTGTGATCCAAAGGTTGAGCTTTGTGGTTTGTTGTCACTTTGGTTTCGATGGGATCTTTGTAAAAAAAAATTGTTCTTCAAAGAAAAAAAAAACGTCTTTGTGGTATCTGAGGGCTCACAAATCAAGGCACACAACGACAGCGAAATGGGCAACAACGAGGAATCAGCCGCTGAACAAAATTGAAGATGTGAATCTAAGAACTCTGCTGTCGTTCCTAGAAATAGGGTTTACGCTCGTTATGTTGGAATTTGTGCTGATAATGGTCTAAAACCACTTTCACCTGCTTCATTTGGTAAATTAGTTCGTGTTGTTTTCCCAAACTTAACCACGCGTCGTCTTGGTATGAGAGGTCAATCAAAATATCATTATTGTGGGATAAAATTACTTGGAGATAATAATCAACCATCACCAAGTGTCTCTAGTGCTAGTACACCATTACACAACCCATCTTTTGACTCCTCCTTCCTTCCAGGAACACCATATGAATCCAATAGTCCTAATTCTTTCCATTCTCAGGCTTCCACTCCTTTACCTTCAAATTCAACAGCAAGTACACATGTCACAGTCATTAGCTCGTTTATAAATGATCATGTGGCACCAGATCTCAAGTTTGTTCCAGATTTGTTGCAATCTATCAATAATCAAAATACTGATCTAGATTCACCATTGATGTTGCCAAACTTAAAACCATTCCTACCACCATCCACTGACCTGGATATTGCTGATACCCTCTATGGTTTATATAAGGCACATTGTACGTCAGTCTTTGAATCATTGAGATATATGCAATTGAAAAAATTATTTTCTTTGTTATCATCTTTCCATGGGACACTTACTGCTCCGGTTTTGAAGCTTTATGTTTCCTCTTCACTGCATCCTTGGGTTATTGCATCAGATTCGGTTATGTACAAGGCTATTATCAAGATGCTTGCAAATTTGGCTCTGCAAGAAATACCAACGCATGTTTTACAACAATTGAAGCAAGTTGCACAAAACTATACAGAAAAGCTTTCAATTTCTATTCAACATCTTCCAGTTAAACTTGTGGTTTCCAAATTGAAGCTAGGTAAAGAGTTTTGCCAACTTATTTCAAGATTAATAAGAGTTGCTGAAACGGCACAATCTGCCAACAAAGTGCTTTCTCATGATTTTGATAGAGATTTGATGGAAAAAGACTGGATTAAATACGTTGATATTGATTTGATTGCATCAAAGGAATTACCATGTGAAGGTGATAATTTGAAGAAGGCAATTGAAATTTTGAAAGTTAAAGTACCAAAATTGTTGAAGAATCAAGATAATTCTAAGGAGTTAATCATCAATGAGTGGGCAAATTTCATTGCAGAACTTCCTCAACAGTTTAAGGAGGTTCCACCAAGGCTATTTTTGCTTTGTATTTCAGCACTTTTGACTAGTGCGCTACGTGAAATTTCATTAGCTGGTGGTGCAGGTTTTGGTGCTTGGTGGGTGGTTAGATGTTGGGTAGATGAATGGGTTGGGTGGTGCGCTGAACTTGGTGGTTTTGTTTCACATCAACCATTCGATATAACTGTTGAAGAAAGAAGATCGTCTATCAGTGATAAGGAAAAAGTCAATGGAAAGCAAGATAATAATAAGGCTAATGAAGAGTCTGAAGTCCCTGTTGATCTTCTGGATGGTCAGTTTGGAGAAAATAGAGAAGTGCTGAACGTTTCAGAGGAAGGAAAAGAGAGTAATGGGGAGCCAGAAAAAATTTAAAGAATATTTAAATGAAATTATTGAAATGCTAGCTTTAGTAGTGTTTTGAGAAATGATGAAGAGAAAAGAATAAAAAAAAAGAATTATTATAATGATAAAGAGAAGATAAAATATTTGAATTTAAAAGAAAGGTTTGTAATATATTGTTATATTTTTGAAAAGTTATTGAAAACAAGTGTGAATAGAGCTGGTTTACATTCTATCAAACTTGTGTACACATTTGGAAAGTTTCAAGATTTCCATTTTTGCATAGTTTTTTGGTATTTTTTTTATATCATTTGGTAACGATTTGGATTTATACCTTGTTCTTATCGGAGATTTACTGAGATGAATTTTAAGGTGGATACTAGTTACGATTTTACATTCTCACTTAATGATAGTTATATTTAAGATCTTGATGTAGACCTTCAAATCATCATGAAGATGGTCAACGCACAGTTAGTTCGGGAAAAAAAAAAAATTAGGTAGTGAAAAAAAAAAATATCGTGAAAGGTAGTTGAACTAAGCTACAAAACTTCAGCCAAATTTTATTCTAAAATGTCTTCAAAGGAGGAGAATTATACGGAATCTGACTTGAGGGGTCTTATTTCATCGTTCCGTGAAGGTCTTGAACTATACCAAACCACATTGAGCTCGGCAGATGCTATTTCCAAAGTAAAATCATCAAATGTTGAAGAGCCAGATCAAGAACTTCTAAAGATAAGTAAGCTCTTGTTTGCACATGCAACAAAATTGGGTATAGTTTTCAAACCTCAAGTCTCTACAAATGCAGCTTATAAACAAATGAAAGAGACGTCGGCAGTTTTCTTATTATTAATTTCATTAATCGGACAGATAAAGCCAGACGTTTATAGTGAAATATTTTACATTGAAGTTATTGAGACTATTAAAAAAATAATATCATCTCATATTTTATTTCTTAATGAAGTTGAAGAGTTGGATTTCAATAAACCAGCTGGTGAAGATGATGACACAAAAACAACAGAAGGTAGATTGGTTTCCGTGGGGATGATATGGGATAATTGTAAAGCATTAGATGAATTAGTGAAGGGGGGAAAACTAGGATTATTGAACAAAAAATTGAAAGAGTCTATTGGCCTTATTGATGATGCTATAAGTGAATTTTCCGAGTGGGTTGAAGATCCAACCGTTGTTGACGATGAAGATCCATTTGGGTTGGATAGTGATTTTTCAGATGATGAAAAAGAGGAAAAAGAAACACCTGAAATAGATCCACAAACTCTAGAATTTGCACAAAAATGGTTATCAAAAGTTAAACTTGTTAAGCTGTTGATTTCTTCACTTTCAAAATCATTACCTTCCAATAATTCACAAATTTCCGGTAAAGAAACTGATGAAGTTAATTCGCAACAAAATGGTATAATAGAACAAGTTGATGAATTATTATCCACATTTTTCATGAATGGTTCATTATTTGAATTGAAAGCTTTAAGTAGGACAATTGAGAAACAATGTCTTGATATAATAGAGTTTGTTAAAGGATTGAACAAACAAGATGAAAAGAAGACTCAATGGCTTACAATTTGGTCAGATAAATTCATTCAATAAATTTCTTTTACAATTGTCTCATTAATACACTTGTAGTTTTTTTTCACCATTCTTCACCATCACTTTCGTCATCACTCTTGGATACTTTAGTCTTTCTTTTATTCAATGCAACAGCTAATGCATCAGCCAATGAACCACCGCCACCACCTGGAGTTGATGTGGATGGAGGTGGTGCTTCACCTTTTTGTTCTTGTAAAATGACTGAAGGTTTCTCAAGTTGAGATTTATCGGTTTTACGTAAAGATCCTATACCAGCACCCCTGATTGATGATAATAGTGCATCTCTACCAGAATCCACTTGTGGTAATGGTGCAGTTGGACCTCCTTCATTTCCTTGAGGTAACGGTGGAGGTGGAGGTGCTGCTGATGATGATGATGCTTGTGTAGGTACAGGTGGTGGTGGTGGTGGACCTCCCGAAGTTTGTTGAGGTGGTAATGGAGGTGGAGCAGGAGCAGATGTTTGTTGTTGAGGAAGAGGTGGAGCAATTGGGGCAGCTGAAGGCTGTTGGAAATGCTGTTGTGGTTGTTGTGGAGGTGGTGGTGACGGTATTGATGAAAATTGTTGTTGTTGCTGTTGACGAGGTGGAGCTTGAGGCGGTTGAATAGGTTGTCTCCTTGGTGGAGGTGCTGGGGGTGGTGCTCCAGTTGATCTTGAAGGTGGTGCTGGAGGTGGTGCTCCAGATCTTCTTGGTGGTGGTGCTGGAGGTGGACCTCTTCCTTGTTGAATTGGAGGTGTAGATGGTTGGCCAAATCTTTGAGGAGGAGCTGGTGGTGCTGGTGAAGAAGAAAATCCAGCACGAGGAGGAGCTGGTGGTGGAGCACCAGTGCGATTTGGAGGTAATGGAGGAGTTGGTCGGTTTCCTGCTGGTAATGGTGGTGGTACTGGACGATTTCCTGTTGGTAATGGGGGTGTTGGTCTTCCAGTTTGAGGAGGAAATGGTGGAGGAACTTGTGATGGTGATGAAGCTGCTGGGGGTGGTGGTGGGACATTGTGTTGTTGTTGATTTAAAAGAGGTGGTGGGACTCTATGCACAGGCTGAGATGAAGCAAGAGGTTCAGGTGTTTCTTGTGGGCTTTGTGAAGATTCAACTTCTGATGCTTGAGGTATTGATGAGGCAATACTTGTTGATCTTGAACGAGCAGAAGCAGCAGTAGGTGTTGCAGGACCTGATGGAGAATAAGAAGATGTTGCACCTGGTGGAGGTGGTGGAGGTGCTTTCTTTTTCGTTGAATATGAATGGGATAAGGTTGGTGTTTGTTCAGGTTGTTGTTTCCGTTGAAGATATTTTCTAGGAATTGGAGGTTCTAACCCAACTAATGGACCACCTTGTTTATTGATGTAGTCTTTTATGAATTCCTTATTATCAGCAATCATATCTTCTGTGATACCGGCACTTTCCAATTCAGCGTATAGAGTTCTCCATTCTGGAGGTGGGAGATCATCATAATATTGCACATGAGTTGTTCTTCTAATTCTCTGTTCGCCAGTACTTGTAAATTCACCTCTTGGACCTGGCGCTCTTGGAGCTTCTGGTTTTCTTTGTAGGGCAATTGCATTCTTATTTTGAACTGTTTTCTTTGAACCATGTTTTTCTCTCGATGTGACTCTTTTGAAGAAGTGAGACGCATCACTTGTATCATCAAATAATAAACCAGCTAAACAGTCTTCGGTCTCAAATGTATGGAAAAATGAACGATCTTGATTATATTGAAAGTCGAGGTACAGTTCTTGATCCCAAAGGACTCCCCTATGGCCATTGATGTCAACTAATTTCAAAAAGAATGTATGACCAACTAAATCATCAACCAAAATTATAGCACCAGATAAACCTGTATATGTCCACTCATTTGTGTCAGGATAAGCGATGTACAATCTAGCCACGGTGGCATCAATCACCTTGTTCGATCCCTTGGGAACAACTCTTTTCACCTTCTCTTTATCGGCTGATATCAGCGTCATTTTATTTAATTGGAAATAGTTGTTTCGATGAAGGATGTTGATGTTGTTCAAAGGAGACTTGGTAAAACTCGATTTTTGATAAATTTCGTTAGCCGGTAAGGCCACTCCACTATAAGCTAAACTACGAAATTGCAAATTAAATTACATGGTTCATTATAATTCTAGCTATTGTACAGATTCAATCCTGATCAAATTCAAACATCGTTCAATGCCACACAGACAGCCCCCTTGTGGTGGCCGTTATACTGTCTCACGGTCTCACTGGTGGACAAATCCCATAATCTAACGTAATGATCGGAACAAGCAGTAACCAAATAGGCAGAATCAGCACTAAAAGCACAATCCCATACCCAGCGTTGGTGTCCTTGTAACGTTGTCTCCAGTGAAAACCCATCTTCAACATTCCATATCCTTGCCGTGTGGTCTGCAGAACAAGTTGATAAATGCTTAACATCTGAACTCAACAACACTCTTGTAATGTATTTGGAATGCGATCTAAACTTTGTGACGGGTTGTAAAGAGGTTGAATCCTTTTGGTTTGACATCTTCCACACGTAACAGTTCCCTTTGTTATTGCCTGCAACCAACATGGAACCATCACTAGCAACAGAGACGGAATGGACTGGAACGTCATCCTCAGGGATCAATTGGTGAGTACATTGGTTCTCTCCAAGATCCCATATTCTCACATTCCCATCTTGATCACAACTGATCAATTCACCTTGGTTTGGATGGATCACTACCTCGTTAACTGGGCAGTTGTGCTTGTAGTTTCTTTGCACTGAAGGCGCTCTAACGTCCCACACTTTCACCGTACCGTCTTCAGAGGACGATACCATCCACTTGTTGTCTGACTGGAACGCTATACTGGTGACATTGTTCGTGTGTCCTTCAAAGGACGTGACTGGGTTTGGGTTTGTAGTTCTGATGTCGTAGAGCCTAACGTGTAGATGGCCAGCAGCAGCTAGGAAGCGCTTGTCAGAGGTGATCTCTAGCCTGTTCACCTGGGAGTCAGCGTGCTGGATGGTTCTTGAGCACACGCCGGTGAGGGCCTCCCAGAACCTGATCGTGTGGTCGTAGCCGGCAGAAGCTAGGATCACAGACATGGCTTCTTGTAGTGTATCTTCTTGTAATCTATAAGGTGTTGATGGAAGCTTCCAGAATCTTCGTGAAAAAACTAGCTCAGCATAGGTTGCGCAGCCCTGGCCGTCCATAACAAAAGACTTAAATCATCGACAGTTCCTAGACTTTTCACTTTCTTTGTACCTCTTCACCAATAATCACAATTACACAATGGTTAAAGATACAAAGCTATACGATCTATTGAGTGTCTCTCCTAGTGCCAATGAAAATGAAATCAAAAAAGCTTATAGAAAAGCTGCTTTAAAATATCATCCTGATAAGCCTACTGGTGATACTGAGAAATTCAAGGAAATTTCAGAAGCTTTTGACATCTTGTCTGATCAAGACAAGAGAACCCTATATGACCAATACGGGCTTGAAGCTGCTAGACGTGGTGGTCCACAATTTGACCCAGGCTCTGCAGGCGCTGGTGGAAATCCTTTCGCTGGTGGACAACATCCATTTGGTGGAGGTTTCTCTGCTGGTGATGCTTCAAACATTTTTGAACAATTCGCTAGATCTGGTGGAATGGGCGACGATGCTGGTGGATTCCATTTCAGTTCTAGTGGTTTTGATGGATTTGGCGGTGGTTCCCCATTTGGTGGGTTCGGTGGTATGCCTGGTGGATTCTCAAGTGGTGGTGCTGGTGGTAGAGCTAGTCGCCCAGAACCTGAAACAGCTCAAATTAAATTACCTGTTTCTTTAGAAGATTTAGCTAAAGGTACCACTAAAAAGATGAAATTGAATCGTAAAGGTAGAAATGGTGAAAAAGAAGAAAAAATCATGAATATAACAATTAAACCTGGTTGGAAAGAAGGAACAAAGATCAATTTCAAGAATGAAGGTGATTATACCCCATATGGTCGTCAAACCGTTCAATTCATCCTACAAGAAAAGGCACATCCTCATTTCAAAAGAGAAGATAATGATTTGATATACACATTACCATTAACATTCAAAGAATCCCTATTAGGTTTTGATAAAGTGATAGAAAGTGTTGACGGAAGAAAAATACCATTCAGTAGAAGCTCCCCAGTACAACCCTCATCAGAAAGCGTATACCCAGGTCTAGGTATGCCAATATCCAAATCCCCAGGTCAAAGAGGTGATTTGAAAATTAAATTTAAAATTGATTATCCAATTTCATTAACACCTCAACAAAAACAAGCTATCAGAGAAAACTTTTGAAATTAAATTATTATAGATGATAACTGTTTTTTTAATGAATCACCTTTTTTTTTTGTCTTTAATGAGCTGGGTCTTGTGTTTGTTCTTTTGTTGTTTATTCTTCCGTTGAATTTGTACATTTAAATAAATAGTTATTAATAAATCGATGCATATAGAGATTCTTTTTTTGATCTTAGTAGTAGCTACATTTATCTTCAAAATACTCATTATATAGATATTAAAAATACAAAATATTCACAAAAATATGTGTGCTGTTTAAAAAAAATAACTTGAGATGCAAAATACTCCCAAGAAATGAACAATCAACTCAATCATTTCTTAGCTTTCTTCTTTTTTTCTTCACCTTCTTCATCTTCATCATCAGCTTTTCTCTTTTTTTCCTTCTTTTCCTTCTTGTCTTTCTTTTCCTTCTTATCTTTCTTTTCCTTTTTATCCTTTTTTTCCTTCTTGTCCTTCTTTGATGGAGTTTCAGTAACATCAGCAACAGAAACATCAGCAACAGAAGCAGCTGGAGAATCAGTCATTTCAACTTCTTTGATCAATGGTTTTGGAGTAGCAGCAGTTGAAGTTGGTGCTGGTGGTTGATCATTTTCATGACTAACATAGTTTGATTTCCAATCAGTTGGAGTGTTTTCATTTATACGACCATATTTATCTAATTTACCATCAGCCTTTAATTGTTTTTTCTTTTGTGCAACTGGACCAAGACCCCATCTTCTTGGGTATAGATCTCTTTCCATAATACATCTTTTAACTTTAGCAACAACACCATGATCACATGAAGCTAAATCAACAGTTGACATTTGAGAAATACCAATGGCAATAGCTTCACCTTTAGTGGTGATTAAAACAACTTCATCATATAATTCAATACCTTCTTCATATCTTAATAAACCTGGAATCATTAATTTAGCACCATAACAAACGGCATTAACAGCTGAATCTTTAACAACAATTCTTTTGTAGCCTAATAATAAACCTTCTAATGGTTGAATAATTCTTCTTAAATAGGATTCATCTCCAGTGTTATCATAACTCCATTGAGCATCTAAAACATCATGTAAAGTAACCAAGTTATCATTTTCTGATAAAGCACCAGATCTAACACGACGCAATTCTTGCATATGACCACCAACACCTAACAACATACCAAGATGGACACATAAAGTACGCATATAAGTACCAGCTTCACATGAAGCCCAGAAAACACCAAGACCTCTTTTGTTATCAAATTCAATCAATTTAGAATCATAGATAGTACGAACACGCAATTGACGTTTAACAGCAGAAATTAAAGGTGGTCTTTGGAATAAAGCACCAGTCAAGTTTTCTAATGATCTTCCTAATTCTTTTTCATCTTTTAAAGCATCATGTAATCTAACAATACAAACATACTCTTTACCTGCACCTTGTTGAGATTTAACTAATCTTGTAGCTCTATCAATACAAACAATTAAACAACCAGTAACTTTTGGATCTAAAGTACCAGAATGACCAGTTTTTTCACAACGTAAGATACGTTTAATCCAAGCAACAACTTCATGGGATGATGGATTAGATGGTTTATCTAAATTAATGACACCTGAACTTATGTATGATTTTAAATCTCTTTTCAATGGTGATGAACCTGCTGGAATTGGGGTATAATGACCACTTCTAACCAATAGCTTATCAAAGTTTTTCAACAATAATGGCCATTCAGAAGCATCTTGAGAGGCTGAAACGTTTTCAGGTTTGATGAACTGTTCTTCAGACATGGTTGTATTCCTGATAACTTTTGATATAACCTTAGCTCTAAACTCATCTCTTCTCTTTTCAAAAAAATTTTTATGTATTTTTTTTTCAGTTTTTTTTTTACCCGGTGGATGGCCTGAGAAATAATTTCAGATACCTAAAACGGTAGTATTACTACTTTTGGTGGCTAAATGGTCTACAAATTGTATGATGCAAATTATCTATAATAGTGCACTATGGACCATTGGTGAGGTCTAGATTTATAAGCCTGGCTATTTTTGCTATCAAGGCTTTCTTCATGAATTGCTCACGTGCTAAATTTCTTGTGTGCTAATGGTTTATGTTAGTTGCCTATTTTTTTTGTGTCAAGTCAAATTGCAAAAGTTACTCACTTTAGTAAAGCTATTTAAAGAAATATTTCCGTTGTCATGAGCTTTTCCCAGTGCATATATAGTATCAGAGATGGCTTGTTCTTCTGCAACGAGATCATAAAGTCTTGGGGATGTTAGTCACTTATTAAAAGAATTGAAGCATATTTACTTACTGATTGAAAACAACAGTCTCTCCACATATAATCTCATCAACGTTGATTTCACCATGAGAATTGGCATTTTGTATAGTGCTATCAGCATTCATTATTGAATTTTTCAAGATTTGTTCATTTTCTTTTAATTGTTGACTTGTTTTTTCTAAATTATGAAACTCATATTGGAAAATCTTATCAAATTTACCAATCGAATATTTGATTTTGTTAATATTAGAATTCATTTTATGAATATCTTCACCGATCTCAAATTGATTTATATGTTGTAATAAATTCTCCAATTGTGATAAAAGCTGAACTCTTTCTGTATTATCATTATTTGTAAAACTGGAATCATTATCCATTATATTAGGTTGTTCAAACATTTGACGTTGAGGAATTTGTTGAGCAGGTCTTTGTTGTATAGCTAAATGATTCATTCTATTCAATGTTGGGGATGCAATGGTTTTTGACCTCAACTCTTCAGGTAACGGTGGTAGCGGTGGTGGGCTTAATGGTGTAGCAGACCCTGATTGAGCAAGATTTGGTACCACTTTTGGGGGTAATGCAGGAGCAGGTGATGGTTTTGGTTGTAGATTTTGCTGTATTATTGGGGGAGTTTGTGTTTTAGTAGTTGGCTTAGCAAAAACTGGTGGTTCGTTACTAAATATTCTTGATAATTCTTCACATACTTTGATGATATGTGATTGGTTTCCATCTTGATTCTGGCCCCAATTTGCAAGATAAGGCGAATAGCACCTTCCACTATTATCAACATGGTTCCCTGGCTGTAGGGTCATCTTTTCAGTGGGAACAACATACACGAAAGGAGCAGCAATTGGATATTCATGAGGAATCCATAATTCGATTGGGATCTTGTAAACTCTACCCCCTATTGGTGAAGGTAGTGAACCATAAAGGCAGAGCAGTAATTGAGATTCGCCAGTTTCCGATGTGTATACTCTAGTTCTTGGTTTCAATGAAGGATATGATTGTAATGTTATAGCAACGTCATGATAAGCTACTCTTGGGTCAATGTATTCCTTAATTTATAATGTTAAAGGGATACTAGGAGGAAATGCTAAAGCAAATACTTACTGGTTGAAGCACTCTGAATAGCCATTGGAGTAACTCAGACGGTAATCCAGCTTGATTCATTCTGGCACAGCTGAGAAAGATCTGGTTTCCAGCATCAAAAGTTTCAATCACAAGTTGATGATTTCGTTGATTTTGATAATGGTGCTGCAATTCTCTTTGTTGGGCCACGCATTTTTAAGGGAAAATCGAGAAAATGGAATCCAAAACTTGAATTTGAAAACAGCCATTTGGGATCTTTATATTCAGATTGAGGAAAGCCAGAACTTTCATAGTCATTTAATAGAATAGAACTGAAACTATGAGTGGGTAGGTACATTGTCAATTGAAGAGGATTGGGGATTTGGAGCCTTGCTTTGTTGGTGCTTACGAACTATTTTCAAGAGACCGATAGAGAGAGGAATTCCAAAACCAATCACTTTGTTCCCAACAAAAAAGCTCAATACTAATCATAGTCAATTAGATACAATGTTATAATAGCCCTATTTGCTGTTGTTGCTGTTTCAGTTGTTTTCTGGATATTTGCACCAAAAGAGAATCAAACGTGAGTTGCATTGATAAGGCTTTCAACTTTAAAAGGACAAAAACTAATACATCAAAAACAGAGTCTGGAGAAGTACTGTGATCTTAACATTAGCCATGTGTTACTTGATGTGGGCAATTACATATCTAGGTGAGTAAAAACAATGACACTTTATCTTTTCGCTGGGGACTAACATTTTTAGCACAATTACATCCATTAGTTGTACCTCGTCGTTCAGATTTAAGACCAGAGTTTGCAGATTAGTGTTCAAAAATATAATATCAATCAATTCATTTGAGTACTGTCCCATTAATGTAAATTTATAAAGATTTTTTTTCATGTTTTTTTGATGTATAAAACTATTTGTTAATTTAACTTTTTTCTCACCAAAAAAAAAATAAGTTTTACCCAACCAAAATGAAATATAACTACACTAGATATATCCCAGCATCGTAATTAACATGAAATAAAGCTATTGGAGCCAAAAATGCGCAAAAAAACGGCAAAAAAAAATGATCTCCGCGACGGGGAATTGAACCCCGGTCTACCATGTACTGTCTAAACGACAAACGGTGATTCTAGCCACTAAACTATCACGGATTTTCGAAAATTTTTATTTTTGGAGATTACCTGGAGGTGTAGTAAATTGCTTATGTAATCAAAATTTAAGTATACATTATTTGACTTATTGATAACGGTTAAGTCATAAATTGAATTTCATTCTGCAATGAATCTCATTATTATCTGACCTGTATATTAGGCCAGCGGTCCTATCTCCTGAGGCGCTCTTTTAAATATTTTTTAATTTTTTTCATTAATTAATGTATTTTAGCTTGTAATGTACAGTATATCATATAATATTACAGATGAGCAAGATATAGAATTTACTTATATTAATAGTACGTTGTTTTTATTCTGATTTACCAGCTAAAACTCTTACAATAACTTGGTCATAGAATGAGTCTCCAGTGATTTATTTTAGCATTTTATTAACACACATTGGATATTTTTTTTTTTTTTTTTTTTTTTAATGTATCTGATGTGGATAAATTATTGAAAAAATTAAAGAAAATTAAGAAACTAGAAGACGTAGCGTCGTCGAAGTATATGAATAGATATTATATATGTTTGGTTTTAGTAAAAAAAATTAATTATATAAAAACTTGACTTGTTGATCAGCCTCAAATAAATGTAGGTCTTTCATGTAACCTGGTAGCTGTTCTGCAATAGTATTGTTTTATATTAATAACAGGGGACCGCCAGAAATGAGTTTTTGTGGGATAATAATTCTCATTTTATGACATATCAAATTACACAATTTTTATTTTACACAGGAGTAGTTTTTGTTGGTGTACGCTCGAGGATGTTTTTCGATTTTGTGGTTGTGAACCTCATCTGCCAAATCCATCGGGAACTTTTCGTAGACAAATCTATTCAAACAAGTACTTTTTAGAAGTCATATGTGGGCCTCTGAATAACCAATCCACATGGATACATATCTATTGGACCTTGTTACGTTTAAAGTCCTCAGAGTTTGGGTATAGAAAAGTTTCATGTCAAAATAGAAGTTGATTTAACCGTCTGAGGACTTGTAAGGCTGATATTTAAAACATATACCCTGCTGAAAGTTTCATTAACTGAAAAATATTAGCCCGTAATCAACTAGAAAGTATTTATGGATACTGAAATAAAGTAGAGGAAGCTAGGGAGCTTTGCTGTTATGAAAAACCAACTAGATTCTAATGTGATTTGCCTCGAAGTTATAATCGGAATAGGAAGGAAAAAACTGAGAGTAGCTAAATAAACCCACATTATATTTGCACCAATTATTGAATACCGTAGTGCATTCTTTAATTCTAGTATTTCACTCAAAACTTATGTCTCAAAAATCAACTTGTCCAAGTCCAAATTCTCATCAAATATTATTTCACTAATAATTTTTTTGAGAATTTTGAAATGTGAAGGCTGTTTGTTTATTTGTAGTGACCAATACACCAACACAGGAATGTGTAATCTTAAAGCCACTCACTTGTATCATTCCTTTTCTACTTTTCTCGAAGGTGGTGAATTGTCTCAAACATACCTTTTAAATAATTTTTGAGGTTCTAAAGGTTTTGATATTGATTTAGCATATGTGAGTGCACTGTGGTGTGCATCCCGAAAACATGATATTTTAAATCATGAATAATTTCCAAAAACAGTTGTGGAAAGATCAATTGAGCTTTTGATCCTCGACTCTTGACTCTGGAGAAATGGGTCTTTGAGTGTTTGAATTGCCTTATTGTATATATGGAGGTGTCTCAGATACTCTAGTCTCTTGTGATACAAAGGACAATAAACGAACCAAGCAATTGGAATTCAGATCCACCACCTTTTCCAACTCCCATAGTATTCCGTGATACCGTTATTTTCTCCCACTCTTTTAAAATGCAGCCATGTAACTTTCATGTCGCTGCTTTCAAACGTTATTTTGTACCTCAAACGAAGTTCCTGTTATCTCCACAGATTCCAAACGCATGAAAATTATTCGTCAAGATGTTAATTTTTACGAAGCACGTTATTGAAAAAACACCAAACATTTATTAAAACTTTTAAAAAAAAGAATGTAGTTTAGGCACCACCAGGACGAGATAAATTACATCATCTCAATTGGCTGATACCATAAACACGTATCATGGAAGCCCAATAAAACTTTCATAAACCATTTGTATCAACACGAGTAAATGAAGAGTCAAACCAGACAACCAAGCTTATTCTTCTCCATATTAGAACCCATTAATCTATAGAAGAATTCAAGAAGATGGGGCAGAAACAGGAGATTTATTGTATCTTCTTCATCAAAATTGTTTGATTATTGCATAAGGTATGGGACTAAATATCCTTATTTCACAAGTGTTCCATGTCCTTATCTTTCCAATATGAACAAATCAATGATGATGAAGACAAAGATGCCACATGGCACTTTATTGAGCCAATGGTCAAATTCAACAAGTTTATCTTTGTTGTTGTTGTTGTTGTTGAAAAGTAAAGAGGAAAAAAACTTTTTCTTATAATTTCTTATAAAAAGTTGCAAATTTTCATTGAAGATTACATAATCATACCCGCGAATTTGTATTTTGTTTTGAGATGAGATTGATTTAGGGCATTGATGATTAAGGCTTTTGTATGGAAAAGAGTTAAAGAACTGATAAAGAGTGATTGATCTTGATAAGCAATGGCTGAATTAAAGTATATTGAGTTGAAGAATGATGTGATATCGTGGACTTTATTCATATCAGGTCAATTGTTTAGATATATTCAATTCACAACAAGTTATTCATTAAGCTTAATTTATATACTTATCAAACAGTTTTATGGAATTATACTATTTTCTTGCTTTCCAATTGTTAAAATATTATTTTTAACTATCAAGACTATATGGTTATGTCTAAGTTTTACAGTTTTCATTATTTTTGAACCATTCAATCTTTTCATAAGGATAATTGAATTTAATGTTAGGAAATTTATTGATTTTTGGCTAAGTTTATTATTCAATACCAAATTAGAAGATATTTTCACAATAGAATATGGGAAATTACAATTCAAGATATTGGTTCAATGGGTTAGATTTATTAATGTTATGATTATAACTGGTTTAATCTTGGGGATTTTAACATATTATACAAGTGTGAGGATAATTTATTGGATGACACAAGTTGAAAAGAAAAAGAAGAAGGAAGCAGAGGAAGAAAAAGATCAAGGAGGAAATGTTATTGATGATAGAATAAGAGAGACTATTTTCGGAACATTTGATATTGATAAATTAGAAGAGGAGCATCAAGAACAAGTTGTTGATCAAGTTGATAAATTTTGGAGAGATGAAGAAGTTGAAAGAACTAGATTGTTTCAAGATATTAATTCTACATTGAATGATAGACATGAAGAGGATGATGTTTATAACTATGAAAGTTTGAATTCATTGAAGCCACAAGGGATTAATGAGAGTACAAGATCCAGAGCAGGGCAGTTATTTGATTCAATGGGGCGTGAATCTATTGATAGTAACCAGGGAACAGGAACTACAAGTATATTTAGTCGGTTGAATCTAACTCCTATCACGACTATTGAAGAGGAGGAAGAGGAACAATACAAATGATTTACCAGGGGAAACAAGGTTATAGTTTAAACTTTTGGAAGATGATGATGATTCATGACGATTAATTGCTAGTAATGAATGGAATGAGCTTATGAACATCTTTGTTGTACGTAGATACGGTTGTTTGAGGCCTTGGATGTGAATATCAACCTAGTTTTAAAACCCGGTGGTATTTACTCGATCAAGATAAAATCAATCAATCAAAACGTTGGAAATAAACGGAACAGTCAGCACTGGGATCCACCGAGAATAGCATCCATCTATCTCTTAACTAATAATCTGGCCAAATCCATACATCACAATCTCATCTATCTCTCAACTAATAATCTGGCCAAATCCATACATCACAATCTCAAGATGCGTTTCAATCTGTTGCCGTTTTCTGCTCGCTTCCACTTTATGCAACTCTCTGTGGGATGGTCTTGACAATGGCTGATCTCTGGGCCTCTTGACAGATTGCAAAGATTTGTATATAATCAAAGGCTGCTTTCCACAAGAGACGATCTACTTTCACCAATGGCTAAGGACCATGAACCACAATCAGTACCATCAGTACCCTTTCCCTACTCCGTTGCCTTCTCCTGGCTTTTCCTCAGCCTATTTCCATCCCTCTCAGGACCATCATCATAATTACAGTATCAATTATCAAAAAGATCCCTTGTATTCTTTCCAACAAGGACTAGGGATATCACCCCCAAATGTTCAATTACAATGGTCAAATTACAATTACTTGAATACTCCAGTAAACAATACTATCATCAATCCAAGATCTACAATTAATAGTAATGAAGGGAATCAAAAAGTGAAATTACCACCTTTAACAAGTTTCTACAGTTTTAAGAAACCAATAGTGGTTGATCCATTTGAAAAAAAACCATTAGAAGAAAAGCCAACAGCTAAACCCATTACAAAAGATATTGTTAAACCACGTCCAACAATTAATCATGGTGCATCTAAATTGATTAATCCATCAAGGGTTTGTAAAAAAATTCAATTTAAAAAACGTACTAAATTTTTATCCAAGATTATAATTAATGAAGATTTTTTAATTAATCATATTGCTAATGATCCATCAATTACCATTAATTATGATTTGAAAATCCAAAGAATTGAAATTTCACAAGAACAATTGGATAGATATGTCTTGAATGAATTTTTATTTGAAATTTTAAAATTTAATGACAAGAGAGATTCAACTTTTTTAATTGATAATTTCCCAGAGAATAGAATAACTATAGATTTGAAATTTGATTTACAAGATAAGATTATCAAGATTTGGTTAGAATTATTGAAAACTTCAGAATCAAATATAACAAAAGATGAAATTTTAATTGAATTAACAAAATATGTTGAAAAATTTATGGAATCACCAAATTTTAATGATCCAAATTTTGATTTTAATAAATTAATGAAAGAAGAGAAGGCTAGAATTCAAGATAAGAATAAAGCTAATAAAGATAATAGAAAGATGTTTAGACCTAGTTGGAGATTAGGCGCTAAAGATGAATTATCACTTGTTGAGATGGAGGTTGAAGTTGAAAAGAAGAAGGACAGAATAGATTGAGAAGATACAAGATAGAAGGGCTATAAAGAGAAGAGCTATAAAGATATTTGCATTTGCTACACATTTTTGAACTAATAAATTATTTGCATGGGTTGAATTGACCTTTGTAGACTGATCTCTTCATTTCACCACCGCCTGGATCCGCCTGGGATCCGCCTGGATCTAGGCTCGCTCTGTTTTGGTTTTGCCCCGTTTGAATTAACGGCGCCAGGACTTCAGCGGGTGGCTTTTTGCTTTTTGCTTTTGGGCTTGCTGGCTGGGGGTCCTTCGTGGTTGGCTGGGCGGTGGTGGTGGCCAGAGAGAAAAAATTTTCCATGGCTTTTTAAAGGGGGCCCTTCCCTGTGAAAGGAGCTCTTTAACCACCACCATCCCCCTGGCTACTACACCACCAGTATCAACAATGTCAAACCAACTGAAAACAGCAAAGGACACGGTGAGTCTGAGCTTGACTACCACAGAGAATCATACTAACTCCCTCTAGCTCGTCTCCTCCTTATACGAACTATCAAAAGCTGCCAACGAGGCCTCAGCCGCTACCGTCGACTTCTACAACGCTTCCCTCACCGTCGAAGAGGACCCTAACGAAGTGTTTAAGCAATTGGCTGAATCCCTCAGAATCCTCACCAACGCTTCTACTGGGGTCAGTGAAACTGCTAGACTCATTGCTGCTTCAAACTCTCAAATCGATCCAAATGTCATCCAATCCTCTTTAATCAACAACAACAACAATTCCTTGATCCCAAATCAAAACAATGATCACCACGCAACAACAACAACTTCAACTCCATTAACTAACGAAAAACCTGCTAAAAAGAAAGTTGAAAAAG
Source organism: Hansenula anomala (assembly GCF_001661255.1). Taxonomy (NCBI): domain Eukaryota; kingdom Fungi; phylum Ascomycota; class Saccharomycetes; order Phaffomycetales; family Wickerhamomycetaceae; genus Hansenula; species Hansenula anomala. The sequence goes on from NW_017567111.1 coordinate 848,017, forward strand.
ATCCAAACGCTCCAAAGAAACCTTTGACTGTGTTTTTCGCTTATTCTGCCTATGTTCGTCAAGCTTTAAGAGAAGATAGATTAGCTAAAGGTTTACCAGCTTTATCATCAACTGAAATTACTCAAGAAATTTCTAAAAAATGGAATGAGTTAGGTGAAGCTGAAAAGGAAAAATGGAAAGAAGCTTATAATGAAGAATTGGAACATTATCATGTTAATAAAGAAAAATATTTAGAATTGAAAAAAATTGGTGAAGCTCCAATTTTAACTGGTCCAAATCCTGCTCCTGTTCCAATCCCTGCTTATTTACAAAAAAATCATCATGATAAATCAAGTAAAAAAAGAGATTCTGAATCAAGTGAAAAAAAAGATAAAAAGAAAAAAAGTAAAAAGAGAAAATCAAATGCTCCAGATTCAACTTCAACTGATATTCAAATTGGTGTTTAATAGTTTGATCTCTTCTTTTTTTCTTTCTCCTCAATTTACCCCTTTGTGAGTGTGTGTCTATGTGTTATTTTTTATTGTTATCTAGTTGTACTATACTTTTATTATTCCATTCTTTTATGTTTTAAATATATGAATACATTGTTTTTATTGGTTAAAAGTTATACTGCTTTGTAATCACTTATGTAATATTTCCATTTCGCGAATTCTTTTATGGTTTTTTCTTTGGATGAAAAATCGTTGAAAAAAAAAAGGTCAAATCAATGAATTGAAAGTATTGAACATAACCAGAGAGAAGAATAGAACCAACACTATGAAGAACCTCGCATTCAATTCAATAGCGAGACAATTCTCCACATCTGCTAAACTGCTCAACAAACCTTTATATCTCACCCCTTCAAAATGGCTAGGTTTACCTCCAGACCAAATTTTAGATCTTCACAAACAAAGAAAGTATCATCTTGGTACAAATTATAGAAAGAATGATGATGAATGTAAAGCTTTAATGTCAACTTCCGAGGCTTCAAGATTCACTCCACAACAAATTCAAAGAATTTATTATCAAGGTGAAAAAGCCTTTTCTGAATTAGTTAATCATCCATTAAATTCTCCAAATTTTGGTAAACCAAACACTTTTGATGAATATCCATCCATAGCAAGATTGAAAGTTAGAGCTCATAGAGAAAGAAGAGAATATAATAGAATCGCCGCTTATGAAATGCCTCATCTTGTTAAATATCGTCAAGATTATACAAAACCAAAAAATAAACCAATAACTTTAAAATATACTTCAATATTAGGTGAAGAAGAATTACCAATAAATCAAAAAGTTGTTCTTACAGTTAAATCAGAACATTTAGGTTTATCCTCCAAGGAATTACATAAATTAAGATTATTAGCAGGTACAAGATATGATTATAGAACTGATGAAATTAAAATGTCCACTGAAAGATTCCCAGAATCTTTACAAAATACAAGATATTTATTAGACACTTTGAAAAAATTGATCAAAGAGGCAAAAGATCAATCTGATTCATTTGAAGATATACCTTTAGATAAACGTCACATCTTTGCCAAAGAAAGAAAAAGAAAGAATAAAAAACATCAATTAAGAGATTTGAAATTCCCTGAAGAATGGAAACGTCCAGAAGATGCTCCAAAGAAAGAAAAAACTTTGGTTGGATATCTAATGGATGCTATAAAGAATTAGAATCTCCCCAAAAGTATGAAATCTGTATATAAATTAATTCAAATTAATAGTTTTTACTATCAAAATCTTGTAAAACGCATTCGCGAAAAAACCAAACACCACTTTTTTTTTTTTTTTTTTTAATCATCACCATTTTGAATCTTCTCGACGCTTCACAAAACAAAACAACAACATTAAAAAAAATCATCACAACAATGCCACCAAGAGGTCAAGGAAGAAGGAAAGTCGGCAAGGCCGCTTCCAAATCCTCAAATGCAAAGAATTCAAACTCCTCTACAAAAGCCGCCACTTCGGGGAAAGTGCCAACTAAAAAATCTATAAAATCATCATCTCCTTCAATAACTCTGCAAGAAATACTGGATAATCTGAATATTCAATTTGATAAAGATATTGGTGTTTTACAAGGTGAAAATACAAGAACTGTGCCTAATAATTTACCATTACTGGAAGGTCTGAGGAAAATATTTGTAAAATTGAATGATCAGCTGGAGATTGTATCTAATCATGATGATTTAATTATTAATGAAATCAAAAGACAACTGACATTGATTGATGGTGATGAAGAAGAAGAGGAAGATGAAGAAGTGGAAGAAGAAGATGAGGAAGAAGAAGATAATGTTTTCACTGCTGAGGCTACACCTGTTACTGAAAAGATTAAAGTGGAGGAAGAGGATGAGGAAAAGAAAGATGAAGATGTTGAAATGGAGGATGCAGAAAATGGGAAAATTGAAGATGATGAAACCAGTAAACAAACTGAAACAAGTCAACTGAAAGAAAATGAAACAACAGATCTAACTGATCATCCAATGGTTGAAGATGAAGATGAAGTTGCAAATCATGATGCTTTAATAGATTTACCAAAAGATGAAAATTTGGCTGTTAATTCTAAAAGAAGACTCAGTACTCAAGAACAAATTGAAAATGATCCAAGTGTTCGTAATCCAAAATCAGAATTTGTCACATCCCAAACTTTACCAGCTGCTGCCCATGCTCTTGGTTTATTTTCTGAAAAATCTGGTGGGTTAGAAGAAACTGGTGAAGAATTTTTGAAGAAAAAATATGGGGTATCTTCATATCCTAAAAATGATTTGAAATCAAAATTACCTGGAAGTATACCAGATATTGATTTCAGTAAAAATAAACCTGCAAATCAAGTTCAATTTGCAACTTTCCAAAGTTTTATTGAAAATTTTTATAGAAATTTTACTGAAGAAGATATAAAATTTTTGAAAAATAAATTCATAATGTCAGATTCTTTATCAAATGATCCAACTTATGATCCAAATCTGACTCCATATCTGATTCCAAATTTAGGTGCTTTATATTCAACAATTTGGAATGAAGAGGAAAATTCTGGTAATTATTCACCTCCTCCATCAAGAATAACACAAGATTCAATTCTACCTAAAAAAGCTTCAACTGATTTAAATGATGATGCCTTGGAAAGTGAACAAGTTTCTTGTGGTCCTTTAGTTTCAAGATTATTATCTGCAATTTTAAAAGATGATAAAGGAAATACTGAAGGTACTGCTGGTAATGGTGGTGAAATAAATAATAATGACCTTAATGATAGAAATGATGATGATAATGACTCTAAAACAAGTACAAGTGCTATACCTGAACAACAAGGTTGGAAAGTTTCAAGTGTTAATGCTGATTATAATACTTTGGAAGAACGTTTGAAAAGAGAATTGAAATATATTGGTATTTTCATGAATCTAAATTCGGATGATAATACAAATAATAAAGATGATGAATTAGATGAACAAGAACCTGATTGGTTAAATCCTCAAGATGATGAAATTTCCACTGAATTAAGAAGTTTACAAAATGAATTAAAACAAGTTTCAAGAAGAAATAATAAACGAAAAAAACAATTATTACCAATCATTGAAAATCAATTAGCATGGCAAGAATATTTATCAATTCTGGATGATTTAGATAAACAAGTTGATAATGCTTATTTGAAAAGAATTCGTGTTCCAAAGAATAAAAAAAAGAAGACTGGATCTTCTGTACCATCAGGTGGAGTTAATTCAAGTAATGGTTCATTACCACCTTCAGTTCAAATTCAAATGGCTACACAGCAAGCTCATCAAGCTGCTGCAAATTCAGCTATAAAATCATTATTAGAGAAGAGATTAAGATGGATCAATAAAATTGGTCCATTATTTGAAAAATCAAATGGTGAAAATATGAAGAGAATTCCAAAAGAGAGTATTTTCGCTAAAATTGATTTAGATGAAGAAGATGATGACGATTATGAAGATGGCGAAGATCTAGTTTTACAAGAACAACATTGAAAAAAAAGAGAAATTTACAAAGAGACTCATATACGTTGTATTATATAGATTGTTACTGTAGTGATTACGAATGACTGTGTTTTTGTGGTGATATTTAAATTTTTTTTTGTGTTGTCACAAAAGTGAAGAAACGAACACTTCAAAACTTTTGAACAAAAAGCATCTTGTCTTGGGTATTATAGAAGAGAGGTAAAGCCATTCTTGCTATTATAGAGGGTTTAAGTGCTTTCCTTGCCCTTTCAATGTTTTTAAGTGCAATCACTTGAACTTTGAAGCTAATTTTCAACATTTTTTGGCTGCTGCTGCTGCTGCTGCTGCTGCTTACAGGAATTTTGATTGTTACCATTCATTCAATATATACAGGTTATGAGAGAAAAGGTTGATTCAGTATAGAGCTTCTGTGACCTGGCTCACTGGTGGTACACTTGAAACATGACCAACAGCTGCAATGGAAACAGGTTTATCTTTTAATCTATAGTTGGCCCAGTTGACAACATCTTCTTTATTTATCACATCAACTTTTTGGAATACTTCTTCAGGGCTCAATCTTTTACCAGTGGTGACAATTTGTCTACCAATATCTTCAGCAATAGCAGTTGATCCATCAAGACTTAATAACAATGATGCCTTCAATTGTGCTTTTGCTCTTTGGATTTCATCATCTGTTATATCACCTCTTTTCAATCTATTCCATTCTTTAACAATTTCATCAAGGACTAATTTTAAATTAGCATTTTTATCAGCTGTTAAATAGACACCCCACAAACCGGTGTCTGAATAACTTGTTGAGAAAGACATATATGAGTTAGCTAAAGGTTCACCATTACCATTAACACCATTTGCAACGGCTAATGCTAATTGTGATGGAGAGTTTGAACCGGTACCCAATGATCTATCCCAATTACCCACAATTGATTGTGTAACTAGGGCTGTGAAATAATCAGCTCCAGACCAACTAACACCTTCAACAGCAATTGCTAAATGAGTATTTGGGATGGAATCATCTTGGATTTTAATTTCATTACCATGGAAAACTGGGATTTCACCACGAGGGGAACCTAAAGGTAGTTTACTTGGTGATGGAACTAAATGATTAAAATATTGACCAGCAAACTTAACTAATTGTTCATGATTAACTGAACCAGCACCAACTAAAACCATTCTATCAGCTGCGTAATTTTTACCAATATAATTTTTCAAATCATCTCTTTTGATTGTTTTGATGTTTTTCAAAGGTCCCAAGATTGTACGACCTAAAGGTTGATTTTTATAACAAATTGAATGTAAATGGTCAAAAACAACTTCATCATACATTTTGTCAACTTCTTCAGATTCTCTTATTATAACATCACGTTCTCTTTCAATAGCTTTTGGTTCTAATGTTGATTTTGTTAAAATGTCTGATAAGACGTTAATAGCTTTAGGTATATCATTTTCAGTAGATTTAGCATAATAAACAGTGTTTTCTCTTGATGTATAAGCATTTAAATGGGCACCTAAATCTTCAATTTCTAATTCAAGGGCTAATTGAGATCTTGTGGTGGTACCTTTGAAAGCTAAATGTTCTAAGAAATGAGCAGTACCATTATTTTCAGCATTTTCAGCTCTTGAACCAGCATCAATCCATATACCAACGGTAGCAGTTGAAGAATTTGGAATATATTCAGAGGCAACGGTTAATCCGTTTGGTAAAGTTGAAGTTTGAGTAGTTGGTAATTCAGTAGCGACAGAAGCCAAAGTTCTTCTGAAAGAGGTTCTACCCACATTCAGGGCTCTTCTAAGAGTTAATCCACGTAGCATAGTCTCTTAATACTGAATATTAAAAGGTAAAAGAATGAAGTTTGATTGTTGTTCAGAAACTTTTTGATAGTGGCTTTTTACTAACAAAAATCGAATCCAGATTCTCAGAGAAAAAAATTGATCACGTGCTCAAAATGGGCCAAAAGTTTTGAAAATATATAGAGCAGACATGTTTTGGCAGATAAAGAATGAGTAAAAACAAAAGTCATCAGAAAGTAAACTACTGAAATTAGGAACAAGATTCAAAGAAACAAGAAGAATTAGAACAAAGGCAATTGCAAAATGTCTGACGAGGAGGATTTCATGATGTCCGACGCTGAGTCGTACGAGTTTGAATTTGAAGACGATGATGACGACGATATGATGGGTGATGCCTCCATGGATAACTCCATGGATAACCAAGATGGTGACGGTTCAGATGATGAGAACTCTGCTGAAAGTTTATACTACAATGCCAAAAATATCAAGCAGGATGATCCAGAAAAGTCAATAGAGATATACCGCAAGATTTTGGATATTAAAGATGCTGAATCATTAGAGAGTTTAGTTGAATATCAATTTAAGGCTTTGAAGCAATTGATTAAAGTGCAATACAAATTAGATAAATATGATCCTTTCGTTTCAGATTTTGAGAAAATATTCAAGTTAGATTTACAAAAAATTCAAAGAGGTTATGTTGAGGATAGTTTGAGCAGAATTTTAGATAGTTATATTGGGTTACCTCCAGCTTTACAACTTGAATTTCTAAACATCTTCATAACAAACTACACTGGGAATGATCGTTTAAGTTTGAAGGCAAATTTAAAGAAAACACATGTATTAATTGATTTGAAGCAAAATAAGGAAGCTCATGAACTGTTGCAATTTTTGTTTTCAAAGTTAGATAAAATGTCAGAGGTCACAAAAAGTACACATTTACTTGAGTTATACTCTATCCAAATACAACTTTATTCAGATTCAAATGATATACCCAAATTGAAAGAGCTATATAACAAGACATTGTCAGTGCAGAGTACAATCCCACACCCAAGAATTAATGCTATTATCAAAGAATGTGGTGGTAAAATGTACATGAGAGATGAAAACTTTGAAAGAGCATCAATTGAGTTTTATGAGAGTTTCAAAAATTATGATGAAATAGGAAATCAGTCGAAAAGAATATTGATATTGAAATATCTTATCATAACCTCAATATTGAGTAATAATGAAATCAACAAGTTTGAAAGTCAAGAAACAAAGTTCTTTTTAAAAGATGAAGAAATTTTGAAATACATCAAATTAATCAATACATTTGAAAAACTTGAGCATGATGCCTTCACTGAAACTCTTCAAAACATTCTATCGCTTGAACAAAAAGATGAATTTTTGGTGCAACATTTGAGGAAAATTGAAAAAATATTCAAGTTACAAACATTGATTCATTATATCAAGCCTTTCAAACGTTTATCAGTCTCCAAACTATGTGAGAGATTAAGTCTAGATTATGATTTCATTGAAGAAAGTTTCCTAAATCTTTTAAACAATGGTCAAATTAAAAACATCAAACTTGATTTGATAGAGGGTGTGGTGTATAATGAAGCCTATGCCGCATGAAGTAAAAGCTACAAATTACTTTGCTTAGATAACATATTTTATATACAGTAGTAATTAAATAACTATATTCATAATCATTGCTGAATTTCCTTATATCTCAAAGGCAGTTCTTTAACAGGAGAAGCACCAATTAATGGACCCAAAATTTTCATTTTGGTACTATAATCTAATCTATTAGTTCTGTTTAATGCATTAACAACAACAGTTGCATTTTGTTTCAAATTTTCAGTTTTCAAATGTTTAGAATATTGAGAAATGTCAACTTCACGTAGGTCACCTTTAACAATTGCTCCTAGATCAGCATTTGGATTTTGTAAAGCAGTACGAATAGCTCTTAAAACTCTTGAACTTGAATCGTTTGATAATAATGGGGATGTAGCTAATAATGTGCTTGAAGTTGGAACTGATGGTTTGTACTGAGTATCCAATAATTCGATATTTGATGGGACTTTGACTTCAATCTTTGGTGCTCTTGGTGATGCAAAATCTGGTCTTGCTTTTTTTTCATCTCTCTTTCTTCTTGGTGTTCTATCTTGTCTACCACTTTTGGCTCTTAAACCTGGGGCTCCAACATTTCTTCTAAAACCTGGTCTACCATCTCCCCTAAAGTTGTTACCACCTTCTCTATTGCTGTTGAAATCTCTTCTTGGTCTGTTGTTATCATAGGATCTTTTAAATCCACCTTCACGAGATACTCTTTGTGTTTGTTGTGTGGCACCATCAGCTCCAACATCGAACCCTGGAGTGCTAACCATTAGATCTCCAATACTGGAATCGATATTTGAACCAGCTGATCTCTTGTTGACATTACTAGTGGCATTGATACCAACTTTCAATGGAGCTGCACCAACTGTTTCGCTCTCTCTTCTTCTATCTGATCTAAAGTTTCTTTGAGGTCTGTTTGATCTATTCTGACCACCACCTTCTCTATTTCTGTTATAGTTCCCATTTTGTCTGTTATTGTTTCTGTTACCACCAGCGTTATATTGATTAGTTGATGGCTGTTTGATATCCTTTGTCAAATTCTTGACTCTTTCTAAAAGCGCATCAATATCAGTAGTTGCTGGCTTTGTGGAATTGTATCTCACTGAAACAACCCTCTTTGCGTAATTTCTCAACATCTTCACTCTTTCTCTTAATTCAACAACAAGGCTGGGAAATCACTAATTTCTTCAACTCCAATCTTCACAATAATCGTTAATTTTCACTGGCTCAAAGCTTTTTGAAAAAAAAATCAACTATTTTCGCGAATGTCGAAATTTACTGAAAATGGCAACTCGACCAAGCCGGGATTCACGAAATACGACTACATATAAACTCTTTGAAATAACAAAATCGAGTTTTATAGGCATAACTATATAGAAAAGAGGTGATCACATATCAAATTTAGGATCAGAGCCAGCTACTTCTATCAAAACATCCATACCCTTTGAGTAAACCTGACCTAGAAAATCAAATTGTTGAGTCTCCTTTTGTGAAAAATTAATCACATTACCAACATCATTACCAACTTTATCGTAACCACAAACAGTATAACCTTCACAATAAGGCTTCCCTTCCCAAGGATATTTTGGCTTATCACTTTCTGGATAAAAAGGTTTTCCAGGTAAATTGGGGATTGGTGGAACCAATGCATGTCGTATTTTTAAAGGTGAATCATTAAAAGCATTTGAATCTTCCAATTTCCAACCTTTAAAAAATGGATTGAATTCATCAACATGCATGACTTTTTTACAATACTTGAACCCAGAATTCATCCATAATAAGGAATTGTCCTTATAAACGTGACCAGGGTGATTTGAACATAGTTCTTTTAATTCTAATTGTTGTGGATAGTGGGAATTTGGGATAGGTGAAATTTGACCAACAGAAGCAGCACCATTTTCATTAAAACTATAGTTTTCATCACCAGATATAGACATTGATAACCAGAAAAGTTCTTTATCTCCCCAAATTCTGCTCATTATGGCTCTAGTCCATTGAGCCAATGAAATCGCCATTAATGAATTCGAAAAATGTCTTGATCTATCAACAATCACAAGACCGCTCTCCATCATATGGCTGAACCCATTGAAAAAATTGTTGTTTAAAGTGTGCTTAGTAGCCCTTGATATGTTTAATTTGTCCTCTTCTAAAGCTGTTGGTAGTAGTTCCTTGAAAAAGTCCAAAGTATCTGGCATACTATGACCAAGATGCATCAGTCTATCTTTAAAGAAGAAAGCACCAGTCTTTTTATATTCCTCAATATTGAAAAAGTCTTGCAGAGGAATAAAAGGGACACTGTCAACATCCATGATTATGACTTCTTTGAAAGAATTGAACAAATATGCCAATAGTTTATTTTGAAATCTTTTAAATCTGTAATCATACTTTGGTACAATAACACCAGAGACATTGATAAATTCAACTTTCAATTTTGGTAATTTCGCGTTCGAATTAGCACCTATTTTAAGTTTCAATTTTTCATCAAATGGTACTGTAGCCACTTTAATCAAATTATCTTGAACAAAATCAGATAAATCACCTTTATGAACAATCTGAATAGGCAATGGATTACCTAATGCTCTTAACAAAGTGAAAAGACTAACCAACTCTTTAAAATGGAATTCAGTAGCAGTCAAGACAATACCTTTCCCTTTTAAATTCTTTTTTATATCTTTGAAACATTTCAATTTCTTGAATAACTTTCTATTCTTTGTTTTTGGACCAGAATTAATAGTTGGAGATTCAAAAGTGAACCAAGGATATAAATCTTTTTCCAATTCAACATCACAAATATTTTGATCCAAGAAACAATGATTATAAGATCTTATCAATGCTGTATTGTTTTGAACTTCCCAGTTGATTAATTTTTTGAAAAAAGGATCAAAATTTTCAGGATCAAAGTTTGTATCATTATATTCTGGTATTTTCAATTGACGAATCTCATTCCAAAGTTTTTTACAATTCTTGGAAGGAGAAGCTTGTGTTGGGAATTTAGACAATATTGATAAAACCGAAATATGGGCAGCTTTATGAGGAACAACTAGTTGGTTACTTGAAGATGTTTTGAACAGTTCAACTGCATTATAGTAGAATAACAAAACAATGACAAGGAACAGGATTGTGTTCAGTCTGGGGTTGAAAGATCTAACCAACATGTTCAATCCATATGCTCATTTAATCAGCAAATTTAAGTGTAAGAAACGCGTAAATTGATAAAATAATTACCACGTCGACATTTTCCTGGAACTTCCTTGAACTGAATGCAAATTTTCATGGTGTACAAATGTTTCAAATTAGTCCTTGGTACTAAAATTTCCTTGAAGCCCATAACACTTGACACCTTCTGCCAAACCCAAAAATCGGACATAAAGGACGTACAGAACGGAACTAAAAACACACAATATGACTTATTACACAATTAAAAACATTCTATAAACTTATTCCCCAAACAACAACTAATAATAAGCAACAAACAACACCTCTTTTAATCTCTACAATCTTTTTAACGTCTTTATAACTCAATCCTCTCTTACACCCTTCATCCATAAATCACCAAAGAAATCAAATGTCTTCACCTGTTGGTCATCAAAATTAACCAAGAAACCTCTCTCTATATCATTAGACATTTCACCAACTCCATCATAAGCACACCAAGTATAACTGAAACAATATTTATGAGCATCACTCCAACTTAAAGTTGGATTCCCTTTGTCATTTTTACCTTCAATTTCTTGAGGTGGTGGAATAATTGCAGATCTAATCTTGGTAACAGCTTTATAATGTTCTCTTAATGAATCACCATCATATTGTTTGAATAAAGGTTTACCAGCGTCAAAACCTGCAGCATCAGTGTTTTTACAAAATGTGAAACCTGAATTGATCCATAATAAAGTTTGGTTATCATACCCATTAACATGACCTGGATGATTACCACATAATTCATTTGCTAAAGAATCTGGAAACAATTTATTCTCGCGTGGAGTTAATTCACCAACTGAAGCTGCACCTAATCTATTAAATTCATAGTTTTCATTACCTGCAATTGATTGACCTAACCAGAATAATTCTTTATCACCATGAATTTTTCTAGCAGTGATTGACCAAAAGTTTAATTGTACAGCAGACAACATACCAGTGAAATGGGTAGTTCTTTTGATAGCAACAACACCACTTTCCATGTAATGATTTCTTAAATCACCAATAAATCTATTTTTCAAAGTGAAATCAGTAACTAATGGGATTTGGAAGAAAAAATTATCTAATTTTGAAGGAAATAATCTATTGAAATAATTCACTTGATTTTGAGTATTTGAACCTCTTAATTCACGATCTTTGAAGAAGAAAGCACCTTTTTCCACAAATCCTGGGAATTTTAAGATTGATTCCAATTCAACAAATGGAACAGTATCTGTATCAATTAAAATCATGTCTTCAAATGAATTGAAAAGATAAGCTAATAATTTGTTTGCATATTTTTTGAAATACTGTTTGTAATCTTTATTGATTGAATTTTCAACATTGACAAACCATAAATCTTGTGGAGGAAATTTTGGAGCTTGATGTAATGCTAATCTTTCAAAAGATAAAGGTAAGTTTTCCAATTTGATTGGTCTTCTGAACTGATGGATTAATTCTTTTTGATTCTTTTCAGATAAATCACCTTTATGCATGACTTGGATTGGTAACTTATTATCAGTTGCTCTTAATATTAAAGCTAATCTCATCAATTCATCCTTTTGGCCATCAGAAGCAGAAATAACAATACCTTTACCATTCATTGCGTTTTTAAAACTCTTTAAAAAGCAATTAGTTCTGACATTTTCTCTTTTATCATGAGCTTTACCATGTGAATGGAATTCTTCATTATCATCGTAGTTAGATTGAGTATTTGACAAATCTGGTAAACCTTGTGAAACTTCACCATTCCATCTAGTATAAGTTGGTAAGATATTTGATAACCATGGGAAAATTCTAGCTTCAGTATCATGGCATAAATCCTGTTGAAGTTTGTTTTGCTTTTCAGCTTCTTTTTCATCTTCGCCTTGTTTTTTATTATCTTCAAAAATTGAAGAGATGAAACCCGGTTTCTTAGAATCATCAACTTCAATGAAACATTTACCAAAGATTCTTAAAGTGGTAACAGCGTCAATAATTCTTTGATCAACTTTAATACTGTCAAATGATCTTTCATTAAATTCTTTTTCTAATTCCAAGATTTTAGCTTCATCGAAAACCATATTTTTTTCAGCAGTTTTTTTGAATTCAAGGAAATCTTGGAAAGTAATGTAATTATCATCATAGCCTTTAGTATCAAAGTTGTTTAATATCCAATCATGGTTTGACTTGTGCAAATGATCAAAATACAAGTTACATTTTTTCTCAAATGGGAAGTTGTTGAAAGTTTTTGGTTCATATTTTGTCAATATGGAATCATAGTTTGTTGAGTAAACTTCATTTTTCAACAATAACAGATGATGATGAGAGTCTGAGTCTTTGAAACCATAAGAATATAAAGATTGGGCTATGATGATGAGTATGAGGACGAATATAAACACGTTGAGATTGATGAGTCTCTTGTTGAAGGAGAAGTTGGAGACGAGGTGTCTGAGCGATTGAAGATACCTTAGCGCCTGGTTGATCATGATGGCTGAATCAATTTATTGTTAATGCTGATGTTCAAAGTTCAAAGTTGAATGTTGTTGTTGTTGTTGTTGCCATGTAACAATCCTTTAGACAGGTTAAGCGCCAGTGCTGGGATGTTTACTCTATATGGCTTAATGAGGTAGCAATAGCAGGATGTAGCAGGACAGAGAGCAGCAGTTGGAGCTTGAGCAGTCACGAAGAGGGATACCTGAGCAGCAGAGGCACTGGGAACAGAAGTAGCGGTTCTGGTTGTTGGTTGTTGAAGGTTGTTGAAAGTTTTCCTCAGAGCGTGTTCAGAATATTTTTACACTTTGATATTTTTTTTCCTTTTCTGAGATTGTCGATTCTGAAGGTGCAACTGCCAGGAACAGACACACTCCAGCACACGCCATCACCAAGCACAGGCCAGCCAGAGCCCATGGGCTCTCTGGTTGGTTGCTGGAACTAGAACAGCATGGGCTAGCTATGGGCTATCCCTTCACAGAACCTATCGACACCCTTCCCTCGCACTCGCCCTCATCTCGCAGAAGTTTAAACGTGCCAAAAAAAGATGCAGACCCTTCCCTTTTGGGCTTATCGCATGTGGCTGCTTAGTCACGAGCCAGACTGAAATATACAGAACCTGAGACCGGCTTCCATGGGCGACATTGAAATGCCAGATTTCAGATCTCTTATCCAGCATGCTTCAACGGTTTCCATAAAGATGAAATTCTACAACAAGGACTGCCTTCAAATACAAATACACAAATAATGTGCTCCTTCTGGGTACTGTATAACAACGACTGTCCTAAAAATATAATTGACACGAAAAACGCAAAGCAAAAAAAACAAACACCAATCATTAAATAACACACATGGGCTAATTGAAAACACAGCAAAACAATACATAATCAGATTCTACCACCCATAGCAAATCAAATTTCAAACAGTGTAGCACAAATACGTAATACATTCCATATGCAAGATCTCTGTACTTTCTCTCCTTATCTAGCATATGGGTTCCCTTGAGAATATGGATTACCACCAGATGGAGGTGCAGCATTATATGGATTAACTGGCTTACGTTGTGGATATCCTTGTTGTTGTTGAGGTGGTGGGGCTGATCCATACTCGTGTTGAGCTCTAGGTGGATTGGTTCTTGCTTGTTGTTGAGGTGGATATCCTCCATATGGTTGTTGTTGTTGAACTGGTGGTTTAGCATATCCTTGAGGTGGTGGGTATCCTTGTCCATATCCTTGAGGTGGTGGTGGCCCTCTACGTTGTTGAGGTTGTGGTTGACCTTGTGATGGGTATCCTTGTTGAGGTGGTGGACGTTGTTGATATTGTTGAGGTGGTGCTTGTTGATGAGGTGGATATCCTTGTTGTGGATATGGTTGTTGTTGCTGTTGAGGTCTAGGTTGATGCTGTTGTGGTTGTTGCTGAGGTGGATAGCCTCCAGGTCTTTGCTGTTGTTGTTGTTGAAGTGGTGGTGGTCTATGTTGTTGATAACCATGTTGTTGTTGCTGTTGTGGTGGATAGTGTAAGCGTGGTTGACCTTGCTGAGGTTGTTGCTGCTGCTGAGGTGGTCTTTGTTGTGGATATGGTGCTTGTGATGGTTGTTGATGTTGTGGAGGCAATGGTGCATTCTTTGGTTCTTGAATCAATGATGAATATGCTTGAGCAGGTGGTCTTGAGCCATTATTATATTGATATTGGTTTGACGGTTGTTCATTGCTGAATGAATCCTTCTTTGGTAGTGTTGGGGCATGTGATGTAGTTGGCGAGCTGGAGTTTATACGGCCACTTGTATAAGGAGAAACTTGCTCAATCTTAATATTTGGTAATGGTAATGGTTTACTTGGAGTTTGGACTTTCAAAGCAGGTTCATCACGAATTACTTCATTGGAACGATTATGATAATCTGGATTGAAAACATCATCAGATCCTGCTGCTCCTCTCTTTGATTCATTCATTGATAATGCTGAAATGCCTCTATTGAAATCTTCTTCAAAATCATCATCGTCATCATCATTATTATTCAAATAAGTGTTTGAAGATGAATTCTTGAAATTGGAATATGGATCTGTATTACCTCTAGTGGCTTTCTCTAATGAGGTTTGAGATCTTGAAGCACCTTGCTGTTGTTGTTGTGAAACATTGTATGGATCTTCTAATCTAGCACCACCATTCGAAGCATAACCAATATTACCATTTCCAAATTGTTTATTTCTTTGGCTCACATTTTCATTTGATTTATTATATCTTCCCATAGCAGCACCAGTACCAGCATCAACACCTCCATTAGCTTTATTACCCATTTGCGCAACATTTGAATAGTCTTCATAAATCTGAGTGATTTCTGAATTTCTATTAACGGTTGGTTTTGGTGGTGAGGATGGTTCACTTAATTCTCCACCAGATTCATTGATTGAACTGTTTTTAGAAATCAGTGAATCTCTTTTGAACTTTGGTGCAGGGAAAAAACTTGGTGATAATGGTGATATTGGCCTATTATTACCACTGTTGACGGATCTAACATCCAGAAATTCATTTGAGTTGAAAGCTGGTGAACTAATAGCACCAATAACCCCATGATTAGATCCACATCCTGTATAACCATTTGTAAGTTTTCTACCTAAAACCTCTTTGATCTTCATTCTCCATTCAGTCAGTAGCCAATTACTTGATTGTGGAGAGCTTGCCAATAATATAAGATCATCAACTTCCAAATAATGAACATGTGGTAAAACTGGTAACCCAAACAATAGAGAATTCATTTCACTTTTATTAGCATTTAATCTTTTAGGTCTACCATACAACGCAAAAGTATCCAATAATGGAACCAAAAATCTAATCAAAGTATCATAACCTGGAACTGCACTATGTTGTTCAGGCATAAAATAAACACAAGCTTCTTTTGGCAATGATTTCTTATTACCATCGAAAACACTGTACCTTCCAACTTGATCATTGTACTATGGTCAATCAACTTATGGGATTGTGGATATAAAGCATAAGTAGCACTTGCATCCTTAATATAGCCATAGTCTGTTTTTTTTT
>NW_017567111.1:876074-889990 GCF_001661255.1 Hansenula anomala
CTTCTGAAGTGGTTGAGTTTGGTGTGTTTTCAGATGTTGATGCAGCATGTGATGCAGAAATATTGTTTTCAATTGCTGTAACACGAGGATTAGCCTTGGTTTTTCTGGCTGGTTTTCTGGTTTTGGTTACTCTAGTTGTTGAAGAGGTTGAAGAGGTTGAAGAGGTTGAAGAGGTGTTTCTTCTATTGGAGTTTCTTGTGACAGCCATTGTTTCTAGTTGATGTTGATTTAATGATCACTTGTTTTATTTTATTCGTGGTTTTAACCTGACAGAATATCCTCTACTGTGTGTATATAAGGTAATTCCGATGTTCTATTAATATACATATAATGTTACAATTAGTGGATTCTTGATTCTTCTTATAGTTGATGTGAAATGTTGAGTATTGATGAATTGTGCATAATTGGTTATTCTGGTTATGTAATACCTGACAATTTTGGAAAGAAAGAAACGCGATTTCGCGTTGACAAAACTCATAAATGCTCTTTAAGTGCTGAAAAGACTAAGAAACTAGTTGAAACAGTTGTAAAGAAGCCGGTGAAGCCATGGAGATTGACTTTGATGACATCTTGAGAGACTTCGAGAGAGACTCCCGTCCAAATGAGGCTAGTCAAACAAAATTGAAAGAAGATGACCTTCAGGAACTCACACAGTCTTGGATATCTGAACGTATGGCTCCAGAACTCCTGGAGTACAAAGATGCATTGATTGAGAGAATGCTTTCGAGGATAAGAGAACAAGTGGAGTTTATTGAGCTGAATTCCATAGAGTTGCAGACCCAAGAGAAGGATATCAAGCTGCAGTTGATGATTATAGAGTCTGAACTAGATCGTGTGAACTTTATATTGAGATCATATCTACGGACAAGGTTATCAAAAGTAAGTTTTGGAAATTCCAGTGATTTGAGTGTAAATATTAACATTAATTCCAGATTGACAAGTATACCATCTTCATCAGAAATGACGAAGAAATGGTTTCGAGATTATCGGAACAAGAAACAGCATACATGGAGAAACACTTTGAAGCATTACTCCAACTTTACAATTCATTATTTTTGTCATCTTTACCACAGCATTTACAAGCATTAGACGACACCAGTGGTGGTATTTCCATGATTGAGGAACCAAATTTGAAGAGACCAGCATTTGTCAAGGTTATGCGAGACATTCCTGAGGGTATTGTCATTGGAGAAGAAGAAATTGAATTAACAGTAGGGAATATCTACTTGATCAGATACTCTGCAGTGCAGAAATACGTTTACTCTGGAGACGTGGTGCTTATATAGAAAAAGAAGAGTAATAGAAGGTGAATTTCGCTATATTGATTATGTAACATAGTTAAAAAATCGGTATTTCTCTGATAAACAATTTAATACCCATCATCTGGCCTCTGTATATGGATCCAAGAACCCGCTTATCATGTCTTCGTATGATAATAGATATGGTACCAGTGAGGGCAGTCAATTTGGTTCCTCGTCAAGGCATTCAAACACGCTGGCTAGACTAGTCAATTTCTATGGGAACTCTGGCTCAACAACGACATCATCAATATCACCAAGTCGAGTACCCACACCATACACACCATCAAGACAATCACCACCGGTATTCACTCCTTACAATGAATCAACTTCCAACTATGAGGATATCAATCAAACGCGGTTCAAGACAACTCAAGAATTGACAAGTTTAAGCAAAATAAATAATGATTCATCTGATTCTGTGGTGATAGCTGGGAAGAATCTGTTACAAATACTCAAGATTGAAAACTCCACAATAACGCCAGTCAATGACCTTCTGTCAAGCTCATATTACTTGAAGAATAAGAAAGTTATAGGTTCTATATTGGATGTGGAGGCTGGTTACCATAATCATAGTAAATTTATCGCAACTTCAACAACAACTGGATCCATCTTCATCTTCAACAACACCTCGCAGTCTAAAAACAAGCTAGTACTCAAATATAGTGACCACACCAGAGCGGTCAATTCTATATCATTCAGTCAATTGGATTCACACTCTTTATTATCGGGTTCTCAAGACGGTGCTATGAAATTATGGGATTTAAGATCAAATTTAACAAAACCCGTATTCACGATGATTGGTAATTCAGATGCTGTTAGATCACTGAAATTCTCACCTTTCCATAATAAGAAAATGTGTGCAATTTTCGATTCAGGTGTCATACAAAAATGGGATCTTAGGGTACCGACTCAATTTGAAAGAAAGTTTAATGCACATACGGGACCTGGTCTCTCGATAGATTGGCATCCTGAATTGGATTATATTGTTAGTGGTGGAAGAGATAAACAAGTTCAAGTATGGAATATGAATAATAATGATGCAAGACAATTACCAGAACATGTGATCTATACATCTGCTCCTGTGAATAATGTTTGTTTTAGACCAAATTCAAATGGTGTTTCCAACATTATGAATGCTGAAGTTGCTACAACTTTCTTAACAAATGATTTGAGTGTGCAAATTTACTCCCTTAAAAGAAAGTACATCCCAGAATACACTATTGAGAGCCATCACGCTCAGATAAGTGGACTTGTTTTCAAAGATGAAAGGACATTGTTAACTTGTTCTAAGGATAAATCTTTAGTCAGAGATGATTTGAATGCATATTACCACCCAATAGACAACTTACCTATAAATGCAACGTCATGGTCAGTTAATGATGACTTGGTTTTCATTAATCAAGAGAGAGAACCTAAAGAATTAGAACCAATATTAGAGTCAAATAATCAATATAGTGGGTTCAATCCTATTTCTTCAATGATGTCCACGTCCCCAAATAACTCGCCAGGAAATTCTGCTGGAACAACAGCTGTTAATACACCATCAGTCTCCTCATTCCCAGATTTATCACCAAGACCAGGTATGTCAAGAAGTTCAAGTACAGCACTGAGACCTAGCGTTAATCGTGCATTATCCCATGGGAGCCATCATAACAATGTTTCAAATTATTCAAATCCATTTGTTGTTCCAATTTCATTGCCCATTTCCAAAAGTAATGCATCATTGAAATATTTATCTGATAATTATATGTTTGATCCATCACATGATTTGATAATGAGTTGTGAAATAAATGCAAGCGTGGCTAATGATGTTGATTGTCTTAGAGATTCACAAACTTGGAAAGTTATTAAGGAATCACTTATATGGGAAACACAATTAGAGAATGAATTGAAATATGAACTTGATGGTACGACGGAGGCTGAAATCAATACCACTGCTGGCCATGACTATGAAACTGATAATGAAAAAGATTACCATTATAGTACTTCAAACTCTACAACAAACTATGGTAAATCACCGGCCTTGAGTGATTTAAGTGAGTTTAATTCATTGAATTCTAAAGAGATGTCATTAAGGTCGAAGGAAGATTTGAAAATCACCAAAGCTCGTAAAAGTTTTGATGAGATTCAAGAAAAGGGTGAAGAAGTGTCTGATGATCAAGAGGATGTTGATAAAAATAAAACAGTTACAAAAGAGGATATTTTGAAATGGGACGATTTACCAGTGAAACAAGTTACAGAAAAAGATGATACAGTGACAAAGGAAGAAGATGATGAAGAGGAACAACAAGGAGACGAGGAGGAAGCTATTGAATTTGTGGAATCCAAGGCAACGTCAAAGCCGATATCTTTACCAGGGAAGCGTAAACCTAGAAGTTCAATTCTGGAGGCTATTTTACCACCCAATTCTGATGAATCAAACAAGATTGGGAAGTCATCATCACCATCATATTCAATTACATCATCTTTTTCAAATGCATCAAATTCTTTGAGACCACTCACACAATCGTTGGCACCATTATTACATAAATCCAATTTTAACAAGTTGACAAAGCAAGATAGTCATAAATCAGAACTAACAAGACAATTAACAAATCAAAAACAAGAAAAAGAAGCTGATAATAAGTTAATTTTACCACCTTATGCACCAAAGTTTCTCATAAAGAAAGCTATTGATTTTAGTTTACAACAAGGAGATTTAATAATGAGTTGTACTTTATTATTGTTGTTTAATGATCGTTATAAATTATATGGTGATAAGATTGTTAAAGATATGATTCATTCATATTTAGAATTTTTGAAAAAATTACAATTTTTCATAACTTTTACCAAGATTATCTCAATTTCTAAATATAATGAATTTAAAGAAATGTCATTAAATTCTACAATTCTCAGAAGGTTTTGTTCAAAATGTGGAGTATTGATAGTTAATGAAAACTTGAAAGAAGCTGTTCTTAAAGATCCAAAAATTGAATTTGGTACATGGTTTTGTGAAAATTGTCATGATAAAAATCTATGTACTTATTGCAATGAACCTATAAAAGGATTAACAATTTTTAGATTGAAATGTGGACACAGTGGACATTTTGGATGTTTCAAAACATGGATAATTGATGAACAAATGGATGTATGTCCTGCAGGATGTTTGTTTTAATTCTCTTTAGAATCTATTAAATCAATGAAATCACTAATGATATCCCAATAACCTGGAGCCAATGTAGTATCATTATGATGAAATCCTTGGAAAAGTACAAATTTTTCGTAACGATCACCAACATTAGCCAATTCATAAAGTTTCTTCATATGATCAGGGGATACAATCTCATCTAATTCAGCACCAAGAAACAACATTTTAACATTGGGATCAATTTTCGAAATGGCAGTTTCAGAATCCCACAATTGATGACACAATATTGCAACATATTTCAAAAAGGGGAAAACATGAGGAATGTTTTTCCTCAAACTTAGAAAAGTATTCTCCAATATGACACCTTTAACTAGTTTATAGTTCTTTGAAGCGATATGAATAGCCACAGCACCACCTAAAGATCTTCCATATAGTATAACTGAACTTTTATTCAATTGATCATGTTCATTGATATACTCCATCACAGTTTCAGTATCTTTCTTCAACCCAATCTCGGTAGATTCGCCAGTCGACAAACCGTAGCCTCTATAGTCATAAATAAAGACATTAAACCCCAATTGATAAAAATTATAAACCGTTGGCACAGCTAATCCAATATTACCAGCATTTGGATTCAGTATCAACACTGTTTTGTTTTGATAATCAGGGCTTTTAGGGTCCTGTAAGCACAGAAAGGCATGTAGCTTGACACCGTCCTCGGTCTCTAGATATAGATCCTCATAGGGTATTTCGTATTCCTGTGGAGTTGAATGGAAGGCACCAGGGGCTCTTGCATCGTTTAAGCCTGAGGGATAGATCAGTTTGAGCTGGTACTTGTACAGCAGCAGCAGAGAGGCCGTCGTTACGGAAGCAGTCGTGGCCAGAAACATCTTGAGCAGGCTGGACATTCTCTTTCTCTGTTTGAAATTGGCCTGTGATGGTGTTAAATTTGTATGGATTCTATGGCATATTCAAAATCTCTTCGTTATACGCTTTTCGCGACATCCCAACACCACTTCTTTTTTTTTGTTTTTGTAAAAATTTTTGAATCCGTTGACGAAAAAAAGATGAAAAGTCAAAATAACAACGCCATACAAAACACAAATCATCTGTGCTTTGGTTATTTGAATTGCGATGTCTGAAGAATTGAACAAAGCTACTGAAGGATTGTCCTTAGATGCCCCAGCTGCTGTCAACGCTGATACAACCATCTTGTCTGATAAGGAGTTCACTGTTAAACATCCATTGAACTCTGAATGGACTTTATGGTACACCAAACCTCCAAGTGATCCAAAAGAATCATGGGCTGATTTGTTGAAACCTGTTATCAACTTCTCCAGTGTCGAAGAATTCTGGGGGATCTTCAATTCTATTCCTCAAGCTTCAGATTTACCATTAAAAGCTGATTATCATTTATTTAGAAATGGTATTAGACCAGAATGGGAAGATTCAGCAAATGCTGAAGGTGGTAAATGGTCTTTCCAATTTAAAAACAAAAAAGATACAAACATCAATGAATTATGGTTAAGAACTTTATTAAGTGTCATTGGTGAAACTATTGAAGATGATGAAAATGAAGTTAATGGTGCAGTCTTAAATGTCAGAAAATTCGCTTTCAGAGTTGCTCTATGGACTAAAAGTACTGATAAAACTAAATTATTAAACATTGGTATGAAATTTAGAAAAGTTTTGAAATTACCTGATACCGAGCAAATAGAATTTGTTGGTCATAAAGATTCTGAAAACAAAAATTCAAAACCTTTAATGAGTATTTAAGCTTTATGAAAGAAGAAGAGAAAAGGAGAGGATGACAGATGTTCAAAAAAAAGACAACAATGATGTGATTCTTTTTTATGTGTATGTTTAGAGATTATTTTTTTGATCTATTTTTCAAGTTAATGAAAGAAAAAAACACTTATTTTCGTAAAACTTTTACAATCATTGTAAAATAAACTAAAATCATAACTTATATTTTAAATAAGCTGAAATTAAAACTAATGTACAATATATAATTTGGAAAAAAAACTGATAAATATAAAAATTGAAACCAAAAAAGAACAAATCACACGATCACATTGCGTGCATATTTTTTTGTATAAAGTCCACTAATCTTTTCCCCTGTTAAACTAAATTGAATTAAAAAATAAAAAAATAAACGAAAAACAAAACTAGTTTATCTTTTACCTCCCCATAATGATACTATTGTTGAAATCATAAAAATAATAAAGCAACAACAAAGATCAAACCAGATGAGATTGTATTGATGATACCAGCATTGGTTGATTGAGTAACTAAATGTTTACTCTTCACAACACCAACACTCCCACTAATAGAGCCTAATCCAATAGTACCAGAGGATGGTTGATCAACCGAAGAATAAAAACTCTTGAATCTTTGAGAATAAGTTGTTTGCACTGTGGCAACACCACCATTTGAATAAGTAACAGTGACCCAAATTGAAGTCCAAGCAGATGAAGTGATATAAGTAGTTGTAGCATCTGAATATGTAAATGTTGGGTTAACACTTGAAGTATCTGTACCTTGAGATAATTTTGTTGTAGTACGACCTGTGGTTGCAGTATCAGTTCCTTCAACTTCACCATCAGCGGCACCTCCAGTAGTTGTACCTGTTGTAGCTGTTCCTGTACCTGTTCCTGTAGTGGCAGTTCCTGTAGTAGCTGTACCAGTACCTGTTGTAGCTGTGTTAGTTGTAGCAGTATTTGTTGTAGCAGTGTTAGTTGTAGCAGTATTTGTTGTAGCAGTGTTAGTTGTAGCTGTATTGGTTGTAGCTGTATTTGTGGTGGCTGTATTTGTGGTGGCTGTACCTGTACTAGTGACAGTGTTTGTTAAAGTGACAGTAACACCATTGATATTTGTTGTGGTAATAACAGCTATTGAAATCATGTTAGTACTCTGACACGGTGCTTTGAATGGGTGCAAAAAAGGCTCAGTTAAACTCACATGTATAAGTGGTAGCAGCTAGTGCTATTGAAAGCAGTGTAAATAAGTGAAAGATTGAGAATCTCATTATTCCTGTTTGATGTATTGTATTTGGTGTTGTTGTTGTTGTTTGTTGTTGATGTAAATGTTCAGGAACGTATGGGTATCAAATATTCTAGACAAATCAAGATACTTTTTCTGGTGAAACGGAGTGCACAAAGTAACGAATGGACAGTGCTTTCAAATTATAATAAGTGGGTTTAGTACCGTTTGGATTGTTCCCTTGTTTGAGATTGTTCTAGTCCTTTATACGTGAAATTACCTTCTTTTCTTCTCTTTTGCTCAAACTCGATTTTTTTAAAAATAACTGAGAAAAAAATGGCGAAGGGATTTTTGACAAGGCGAAAAAAAAACTTATGTAATCGGATTATGTAATATGTTTATGTAATATTACTATCAAATGTTAGTAATCATGTTGTTTACCTAATAATCAACGTTTTCTTAGTCAGCCTCGGTTGTACTTAGACATGTGTAAAGGAATTTGAAATCAGATCCTTCATCAACAACAACAACAACAAGCAGAATAAAGTACAATACTCTCAAAGATGAGCTCTGGGAAGGACAAGGACAGGCCAGCTCAGGGAGATCCATCGTCACAGCAGCCACAAGCTAACCAACAGCATAAAGCCCAACCCCATCAACTCTTACCGAAATCTAGTCAACAGAATGTACAACAACAACAACAACAACAACAACAACAACAACAATCTCCAAATCCTTTAGCTTATACCTCTCAATTCGATAGCCGCTCAAACGCATCTTCCCAAAATAATACACTAAAGGCTAATCCAAAGCGGAAGAAGAAACCACAAATACAAAAAAACCCATCTTTCACATTCCAAGTCCCATCCCCAAAATATGTTTATAGTGTTGACGATGATTTAGATGAAATTGAACAAGATATAGAGAGAGAATATTTGGAAGGCTATAATGATGCTCTTAGACATCGCTATAGGAAATCAGCTAAAAATCTTAAAGAAACTTCAAGAAACCAAGAAGTTCAAAATCTAACCCATGATGTAATGAATAATTTGATTAATGCTGAATCAAACATCAAGAAATTGGAACAAAAAGAAGCTGATATTATCCATTATAACCATGAACAAGGTGAATTTAAAGATCACAAAGATCCAAACCAACCACAAGATGATTATTTACAACCTCAAAGGTCACATCAACCATCAATTAATCAACTTCAACGCACTCCAACGCCACAACAGCAGCAGCCACAATTTACTGGGAATGAACAACAACAGTCTGAAAGAACAGACGATTTACATGAAGAAGATAACAATGGTGAAGATGATGAAGCAGAAAATGAAGAAGGCGATGAAGATGAAGATGATGTACGTTCAACAACATCCTCGGAAGAAGATTTTACATTAAGAAACCGTCAAGATGCAATTAACTCGACACATCCTTTTGGTATTAGAATCTGGAAACCAGCTTTATATAAAAAAAATAGATCCGTTCAAAGGGAAGCTGATCAAGATATTCATGAAACCGATGACTTGAAAAAAAAGAAAGTTTCTTGGGAAGTTCATTTTACCAATATTATATGGACATTAACTTTTGGTCTCTTATTATTCATTTTATGTCTTATTGGATCAGTTTTTTTGGTGATTACTGGTTATAGTTCTGTTAATTATGCAAAAGTATTTTTCAATTTAGGTATTTATCTCTTGTGGCCATTTGGGAAAGTTATTTACTTGAAAAAAGATGAAAATTACCTAAGTGAAGATCTGAATGAAGGTACAACATTTGTTGAATATGAGCGTTGGAGAAATGAAGAACACAACAAGTTATTCTTCACTTCAAGCCATGTTAACTTACCAACCGTTGGAAATACTTCATCAAATCCTAATAATAATAATAGTAACGTTCCACCTCAAAGACCTCAACCTCAACAGCAATTATCTCAGCAATCACAACAAAGAAATTTGGTACCACTACCTTCCATAGAGGAAAATATTGATGAAGATAATGATAACAAGAAGAAAAGATTATTTGGAAGAGGTGATTGGAGTTTGGGGAGAATTTTGTTTTATTTATATTTCTATTTTGTTTTACAACCAATTTTCCTTTTAATATGGGCATTATGTTGGCTAGTTGTATTCACTATTCCAATGGCCAAGATCATTTCTACATTGACTGATCATTTGAGAAGACATCCATTGGCAATTTTTTTCAAATTTGATTCTTCAAAACCTTTACCATCTGATAAATTTTATAAAAATTCAAACATTTTGTTATGTACCTATAGATCAACAGGTTTCCATTATTATAAATATACTGTGGAGGGTACAAATGTGTTCTTTATTAATTTAATGGCTGTTGTTATTTTCACAATTTTGGATTTTTTCGTTTTGAAAGATTTTATGGGTATTGATGTTCTAATAACAAATGAATCAGTCATATTTGCATTATGTCTTTTATCAATCATCCCACTAGCTTATTTCATTGGACAAGCTGTTGCTTCTATCAGTGCTCAATCTTCAATGGGTGTTGGTGCTGTTATTAATGCATTCTTTTCAACCATTGTGGAAATTTTCCTATATTGTGTTGCATTAAATCAACATAAAGGTTCTTTAGTGGAAGGTTCAATGATTGGTTCAATCTTGGGTGCTGTTTTATTACTACCAGGGTTGTCAATGTGTTCAGGTGCTTTGATCAGAAAGACTCAAAGATATAATCCAGCAAGTGCAGGTGTTTCATCAACAATGTTGTTGTTTTCTATTAGTGCAATGTTTGCCCCAACCATCTTCCATGAGATTTATGGATCTTATGAAATCAAGTGTATTCCATGTCCTCCTTCCACAATGCAATTATCGTTACCACCGACTAAAACTTGTCAAAAATGTCATTTTTTCCAACCTCCACTGAAAGTTGATTCATTATTTCGTGATGTATTGAGACCATTTTCAATTGCTTGTGCCTTGTTATTGTTTCTGGCTTACACAATTGGATTATGGTTTACGTTGAGAACTCATGCAGCATTAATATGGCAAACACCAATCACAGAAAAACAAGCAAAACAACAACAACAGCAACAGCAACAATCAATTCAGTCACCATCGGTGGAAAATATTGCTGAGGTCCAACAATCTCAAGTTATTGAATCAAATGGACATGATGCACCAAACTGGTCAAGACAAAAATCTACATTTGTTTTATTAGGTGCTACATTGTTGTATGCAATCATTGCAGAAATTTTAGTTGATTGTGTTGATTCAGTTTTGAAAAATTTCCCAATTAATCCAAAATTTTTGGGTATAACAATTTTTGCACTAGTTCCAAATACTACTGAATTTTTAAATGCCATTTCATTTGCTACACATGGTAATGTTGCATTGTCTATGGAAATTGGATCAGCTTATGCCTTACAAGTTTGTTTGATTCAAATTCCATCATTGGTTTTATATTCTATTTTCTTCATCTCTGATCAAGATTCGTTGGTTAATGTTAAAGAATCAATGTTCACTTTGATTTTCCCAAGATGGGATCTTGTTGCTTCTTTGATCTCAGTTGTGTTGTTCACATATATTTATGCTGAAGGAAAGTCTAACTATTTTAAGGGAAGTATCTTGATCTTGATTTATATCATTGTCATTATGGGATTCTATTTCACCGGTAGAATTGAATCAAGTGATTTATTCTTTTCAAATTTCATCATTACTTGAAAATATCCTACATTGCATATGTCATTAATTACTTCATTATAATAATATCTATATTTCTTTTATTCTTATTGTATATGGTTTATTCTATTAAATATATGACATCTCATGGGAAAACAGCCTTAACAGCATCTTTGAAAATAGCCAAACCTTCCTTTATAACATCTTCTTCGATGTTTAATGCAGGAACGAATCTAACAGTGTTACCACCAGCAGTAATAACTAATAAACCACGTTCTCTTGCAGCATCAACAATTTTACTTGGATCACTTTTGAATTGAACACCCAATAATAAACCCTCACCTCTAACTTCAACAATTTCATCAACTTCTTCTTTTAAAGAATTCAATTCTTTTCTGAAAAGTTCAGATTTTGTGGAAACATTTTGTAAAAAACCCTTATCAGAAACTTGACTTAAAACATAACTACCAACTCTTGCACCTAATGGGTTACCACCATAAGTAGTACCATGATCACCAACTTTCAAAGCTTTTTCAACATTCTCAGTAATCATAGTGGCACCAATTGGGAACCCATTACCTAAGGCTTTAGCCATTGTGACAATATCTGGGTGTGCTTCTTTTGGTAACTTACCATGAGCCCATAATCTACCAGATCTTCCTAACCCACATTGAATCTCATCGAAGATTAACAAAGCATTATGTTTTTTGGTCAATTTTTTCAATTCAATTAAAAATTCAGTTGGAACTGGACGAACACCACCTTCACCTTGGATTGGTTCAATTATAACACCTGCAGTTTTATCGTTGATTAGTTTTGAAATAGATTCTAAAGTTGGTTCCGCAACATGAACACCAGGTATTAATGGAGCAAAAGGTGATTGATATTTAGGATTTGGAGTGACTGATAAGGCACCCATTGAACGACCATGGAATGAATTTGTAAAAGTGATGAACTCTGTTTTAGATTCATCAATTGTTTTACCATATTTTCTTGCAAATTTTAAAGCAGCTTCATTGGCTTCAGTACCAGAATTTGCTAAAAACACTCTTGAAGCATCATGCATACCACCACTTTCCCTTGTAGTTTCAACTAATTCACGGGATAATCTGTTAGTCCATAAGTTATGATACAAATTGGAACTATGGATCAATTTGGTAGATTGGTCATACAAGATTTTGGAGATTTCTGGATGAGAATGTCCTAAAGCGGTGACTGCAATACCAGCTGTGAAATCAACATATTTACGACCTTCAACATCCCATAAAAAGGCCTTTTCACCCTTTTCAAAGACAACATTTGGACGTGAATAAGTTGTGACTGAATATTTTGAGTTTTCTTGAATGAATTTACCAGATTTACTATCAGAAGCTGGATCTGGGTTTTTCTATTGGGAACTATGTTAGATAAAAACTTAAAAAGAGATAGCACAATCACAACTTACCAAACTGGCTTGTAGATATCTAGAGGTGGAGAATGATCTTTGGAAAGATCTTAATCTAGTGGCACGTAGCATTGTTGGATCACTTTCTATCTTACACTAATACAAGATCTCTGGAGATTGGGAAACTTCAATCTTTATAAACTTCGACTCAGTATCAGTCATAATCAGCGTGGTGTTGCACCGCCCAAAAAAATCTCGAACTTTTTTTGTTGAAAAAAAAAATGCTTTTGGATGCGAAGACGAGTATTAAATCTACACAATTGCCATACAAAACAGACAAGATGAGAGTGTCACTGGGCCTATTCAACACTGCTGTGAAGACAGAGATATCGTACTTCAACACACTTCCAGAAAAACTACAAAGATTCTTCACCCGTTACCCACCAAGACCATTCAAAGAATATGCATCTGAATCAACATTAACAACAGCTGAAAATGCTAACCCATTCATCGCCAACAAACACCCAATCACAAAAAGATACCACACTGCCAAATACTCCATGAGAAGACAAAGTGATCTATGGAAAATCGCATACAGACATGGTATTCAAGATTCTTTACCTCCATTAGCCAATGGTAAGAAATTCTACCAAGAGAAATATGATACAAAACCATTGATGAAGGGTGTGTTGAGACCTAAGGGTGCCAAATATGAAAGAGAAAGACCACTCAAGGAAGCAAAGATGAAAGAAGCTTTATTACATGCTGATGAAAAAATTGCTGAACTTAGAGGTAAAGTACGTATAAATTTTGATTTGAAATTTTTTGATAATCTTACTAACAACTTTTTTAGAAAAAAATTGAAAACCGTCTTGCAAAGAAAGCTAAGAAGGTTAAACATTTTGTTTGATTCTGTTCATAATGATTTATTTTCTCTGTATATATTTAAATGGGGTATGACATATAAAAAAAATGAAAAAAAAAATGTAGGATACTCCAAAACATAACTTTTTTTGCCGGAATATCAACAACAGAGCAACAAGTAACTAACATAGAGTGTATATATGATCAATTTCAGTCCTTTTAACCCAAAATTGGTAAAAAAAAATTGGCAAAAAAAATAGAACTCCTCATGGGGGGCTCGAACCCCCGACATTTCGGTTAACTTCCGCTAAGAAATGGTTTTTCCCTAGTTTGACTGTAAAAGCCGAACGCTCTACCAACTGAGCTAACAAGGACGAGTTCTGACGGTTAAATTTTGTGGTTTACCAGACTAAGTTATGGCTTACGTAATCAACAAAAGTTTTAATGATTAAATAATTCCATAATTTGTGATACCATATATTTGAAAGTCATGCATTAGATTATTTAGGCTATAGATGATGCCTGGACATGTTTTCGACGTTAATTTAGTAAAATTAATTACTATATGTTTTGATTGATCATATATATTTAATTCAAATAGC
>NW_017567111.1:890481-896593 GCF_001661255.1 Hansenula anomala
AAATGGGGTATGACATATAAAAAAAATGAAAAAAAAAATGTAGGATACTCCAAAACATAACTTTTTTTGCCGGAATATCAACAACAGAGCAACAAGTAACTAACATAGAGTGTATATATGATCAATTTCAGTCCTTTTAACCCAAAATTGGTAAAAAAAATTGGCAAAAAAATAGAACTCCTCATGGGGGGCTCGAACCCCCGACATTTCGGTTAACTTCCGCTAAGAAATGGTTTTTCCCTAGTTTGACTGTAAAAGCCGAACGCTCTACCAACTGAGCTAACAAGGACGAGTTCTGACGGTTAAATTTTGTGGTTTACCAGACTAAGTTATGGCTTACGTAATCAACAAAAGTTTTAATGATTAAATAATTCCATAATTTGTGATACCATATATTTGAAAGTCATGCATTAGATTATTTAGGCTATAGATGATGCCTGGACATGTTTTCGACGTTAATTTAGTAAAATTAATTACTATATGTTTTGATTGATCATATATATTTAATTCAAATAGCCAGTAGGATGCGTATAATTATAAATTTTTGATATGATTATATAATTATTTAATATAATATGATTAATTTATCGTTATTAATAAAATATTTATAGTATCAACAGCCAATATTAAATATCGATATATACGATTGAACTACTAATTCCCAGTTAAAAAAATTCACTGGAATCGATTTTTCTTCAATATCTGGTCATCGCACGCAGAAGTTGTTACGAAAAAAACACAACTATATATGAATCTAGATTGATTTATCTAAAACATTGTTCGTATATCAAGCTTCAGATGGTTTCTTTGCTCTCATTTCCACAAGAAATAGTCAACAAGATCACATGCCTTCTATATACATCAGACCTCATATCAATCACAAAAGTCCAAGAACTAGAACCAATATGGAGGTACTGGATAATTCTGACTGAAAAGAATTTGGACACACCCCAATCAATCACATATTTCCACAAGGATCTAAATGAATTACGTCAAAGTGGTAGAACAAAACCTCACTTGTTGATAGTGGCATTGAGGCATAAGGGGATATCTAGTTTGTTTTCAATCAAAGTTTGCGAATATCTAACTGAACAACCCCCATACAATATTTCAATTTTGGGTTTAGGTAATGTTACTGTTCATGATTTTCTGATTATAGTATTGATGAAAAATTTATCACAATCAACAGATGATATGATTCATCCAATTGAGATTAGAGGTTCTAAAATACATCTTTGGAATTTGCCAATACAATCATTTTTCGCTCCAGAGGTTAAATATTTGAAATTTTCCAGTGCTCATTTTTTACCTAAAGTTGGTCATCCAATAGTGACTCCTAATTTGGAAAAAATGGAACTCATTGAAACTTCTATACTTGAATGTCCTGAGCTGTTAACTTTCCCCATGACTACTAAATTTAAAGATTGTTTTTTCGATGCACAAATGTTGCAAAATGATTGTTATTTCGAACCTTTTAAAAATGTGAAAACTTTGGAAATTTTGAGCTGTGCAGGATTCAAAAAAATGTTAGGACTTGAGTTTCCTTCTTTAGAGCGTTTAATAATTATTAATGATCTTGGAACTGTGCAAATTTCGAACATTAAGGCACCAAAGTTAGGCTTGTTGAGTGTTCGTTCACTCGAAGAAACAGTACGGATTGAAGATTGTCAATTTGGTAGACTGGAAAGGTTTGAATTTAGTGGATCAGCTATTGATAGTTGTAAAAAAATATGGGCACCAAACTTGAAAGACATGGAAATCGCAATACTCTTCGATAATGACGATGATGATGATCTAAATTTTAATCAAAAGATTGATGGAAATTTGTTTGGTAATGTTTCGCAATTGACAATGTTAACTAGAAGTATCCCTTACATTGATACATCAAACCTTTTAAATTTAGAGTACTTGCATCTTGCTGAAAAAGGTCAATATGATCATGATGGGTTATCATTCATCAAAGCTCCAAATTTGAAAACTCTTTGTTTAACAGATGTTATATTTGCAGATAACGACAAATTAAAGTTGGAAGCTCCAAATTTAGAAGTTTTGTCATTGCGCAATTGTTCAATTGATTATGATATTTTTCAAGATATCACAACTCTTTTCCCCAAGCTAAAAGTTTTCAGATATGTGGGTCCTTTTTTTCGTCCAGGTTTTAGCATGACTCCTGAAGATTTGAAATGGAGTTTTTGTAATCAAAAGTTACCAGAATTGGAAACATTTATAATTCATTTCAATACTAAACTCTTTTTTGATATGAGGTCGATTGATGTTAGTTTTGAAAATTGCCATTTCCCAAAGTTGAAAATGTTATCTGTCTATCACTTCTTGTCAGACTTGAAGCTTTGCAAGTTGGAAATTAATGCACCACATTTGAGATTTTTGAGTGTACAAGGTTTTGAAAGGGATGGTGCTGATTTATCAGATTATAAAGAATTAAAAGCACTATACATTAGGGATTCATCGCTTTACAAAATACCTGAAAGTGATCAATTGGAGTATCTCAATGTGCAAAATTGTTCCTTTGAGAGTTTTGATATTGAAAATTTCAAAAAACTTATTGAATGCCATGTTATGGACTCCAGAGTTTCAGGGGTTAATATAACAGACGAGTTTAAGGGAAGAGATGACTTCGTCATAAAGACTAAAGAGGAATTGGATGCTAATATGTTTGATTTATTTTTACCAGACACTAGTCTTCAGAGTTATAAGAGAACTGATGATATGGTGAGACTAATAATGGCACACAGAGAATTTCCTGCGATATTGGAAAACATTAGTGATTTATGATGTGCAGTTTTTGAGCTAGATATTACCCATATTTCAAATCATCAAGTACTCAAAGATCAGGAACAGTCTTTTTAGATCTTTCAAGTTATTTATATCTTGAAAAAGTATCTTTTATGAAAAGATGGATTATATGGTGATAAAGGCACAAGAGAATTTCTTCGAAGAATTGGCCAAAACAGAATGTATAAAGTACAAATTTGCTACAGGACAATACTGAAAATATGATTAGAAATCCAAGTTGAGGATTTACATTGACCCTTCGAAGCTGATTCACAGTTCAGAAACCAGTAGTTTGTAGAAAATGGCGATCTCACAATTAGATTATGGGTTCGGATTCTCGGGGGTTTCAGACTTGAGCTCCGAACCGAATGGCGGGTGCCCCCTTATATATTGAATGTTTGGTTTAGGACACTACTTTTATCCACTATAAAGCATGAAGTTCTATATAAAATCATCAAAAAACATAATCAGCTGTGTAACATGATTTAATAATGGTTTAAAAGCATCACCAATATCAATAGCGCCATTAGAAGTAGTTTCTACTCGGTTTGACAATTTTCGCTTCGGAACACTAATTTTGACCAAATCAAACCGAAAATGAACTGAACCACTGAACTCTTGCTTCTTGACAAATCGAAGCTTTGAAAGCCCCGAGTTCAACCATATAGCTCAGGGAATAGTAGGATTAAAAGGCTTGGAGTTGTTGGTTCACCAAGATCAACAACAAAGGTTGCAACTTGAAAGTTTTTTGATGATGAAGAGAGGCCTAGGTCAGATCACTAGACTTTCTAGACTCAAGACTTTGGCGGCGCAAGTCCTGCATCGGGGTCTGGATTTCATTTAATTGATGAAGATCAACACAAACTTCAAACTTCGAACACCACAACTTAGAAGCAGTGAGACAGCCCAGAGAAGTTTCTATAGTAAAAGATGACACTTTGGAGCTGTGAACACTCTTTCTTTGTTGAAAAGAGCTCAGTTTTATGGTACTGCAAAACTACAAATCCTTTGAAACGAATCTGTGAAGCTTTAATAAACCTTTCGATCAGGACTCATCTAAATATTAACCCAAAGTACCAGGCTATTTGATTTATTCCAAAACTCTTTGACACCAATCAAACTCACCTTACAGAATTTCCACAGCTGCCAACTAATTAAGCACTTCAAATGACAAGGCCCTTTCAAAACTAATTCTGCCTTTCAAGTTCCGTAAAGTGACATTATCTTGATGATCAAAAAATAGTTGATGCTTTGAGTTCTCTTGGTTCATGGACGACGTGGAGACTGGAGTCCGTTCTACACTTGTTTAGCTAGTTGATATCGTCAAAAGTCGGGTTCTACCTTCAAGTATCATGTCTGAGATGTTAAAGCAGCCCTAGGGTACTTTTTCCAAATTGACTTCAGTCTTGCTCTTGAGATTGCCCAAAGCAGCAGCATTGGGGGTCCTTCACCAGCAACGTTGAACTAGACTAAAACCAATAGTACACTACATACTAGCACAATGTATGACAAAACACTATCTACTCTTATTATTCCTTTATTGAGCTTTCTATAACTACCTGCCATAATTATTAATTCTCTTGTTAAAATCCCAAATAGCTTATTTTACTCTGGGCAAAACCTGTACACTTCCGGCTGAAATCTCCGTGACAATAAAGTAACTAATCATGATTTTAAACTAGATTACAATTTAATACGACACTTAGCACACCCTACATCCTCCCTCATTCTGTGCAAAGCACTCATCTGTGTTTGTACTCCACAAATGCTAATGATCACCAGTCTAGCCTCTCTAGTCCCATGCTAAAGCCGTCCAACTTGTGACTGATGGAAAAAGCAGTCGTAGCCTATGAAGCATCAAATGGAAATCATAATCAATAGCTCATGGACTCAAATTGTGGAGAAATGGAGAGAAGCCCAACATAACTGGGAAAAACCATATATAAAGAGCCAATCTCCAGATTTATTCATTCAACAATGTTTAGGAATGAATTATACAACACACCATGGCTGACTTATCACCACAATCCATAAAGAAATACTTCATCACTCGTTTCACCACTCTTATCCCCTCGAGGGAAGAACTTCATCGTGAAAGGGAAGCTCTTAATCCATTCCCAGCACTACGTTCAATGTCATGGAGACAATGGCAATTCTTCCTTGTTGGGTTCTTAGCATGGACTTGGGACGCGTTTGATTTCTTTGCTGTTAGTTTGAATGTTAATGCCATTGCCAAAGATTTGAATAAATCAGTTAAAGATGTGACATGGGGGATTACATTAGTTTTAATGTTGAGATCTGTTGGAGCTGTTATATTTGGTATATTGGGTGATAGATATGGTAGAAAATATCCTTATTGTATTAATCTTTTATGTTTATCAATTTTCCAAATTGGTTGTGGGTTTGTTAAGACTTATGAACAATTCTTGGGTGTTCGTGCTTGTGAGTACTTATTATGAAACTACTGGAGGAAACTTTACTAACAATCTTTTCAGGTTTTGGACTTTTCATGGGTGCAGTTTTCGGTATTGCATCAGCAACTTCCTTAGAAGGTGCACCAGTTAGAGCAAGATCAGTTTTATCAGGAATTTTCCAACAAGGTTATGCATTAGGTTATTTATTAGTTGTTGTTTTCAATAGAGCAATCACAGATACTACTAAAAAAGAATGGAGATCATTATTTTGGTTTAGTTCAGGACCTCCAATCTTGTTTGTTATTTGGAGATTATGCTTACCAGAAACTGATGAATTTTTACAACAAAAAATCCATCTTAGAGAGAATAAAAAATCCCAATTTTACAAAGATGCTGGTCATGCTTTAAAACAAAATTGGTTAAAATTCATTTATTTAGTTATTTTAATGTCTGCTTTTAATTTTTCATCTCATGGTTCTCAAGATTTATATCCAACTTTATTAACTAATCAATTGGGTTATGGTAAAGATCGTTCCACTGTGACAAATTCAGTTGCAAATCTAGGTGCAATTGCAGGTGGTGTTATTATGGGTCATTTTTCAGGTTTTATTGGTCGTCGTTTTATTGTTGTTATTGGTTGTATTTGTGGTGGGGCAATGATTTATCCATGGGCATTTGTTAAAGGTTCAGGTATTAATGCTGGTGCATTTTGGTTACAATTTTTCGTTCAAGGTAATTGGGCAATTGTTCCAATTCATCTTTCTGAATTATCACCACCAGAATTTAAAGCTTTTGTCACTGGTGTTTCTTATCAATTGGGTAATTTAGCTTCAAGTGCTTCATCCACAATTGAAAGTACAATTGGTGAACGTTTCCCATTATATGATGAGTTTGGTAATAAAAGA
>NW_017567111.1:901771-911347 GCF_001661255.1 Hansenula anomala
ATCAAAGATTAGATCCAAGACAGATGTTATGAATTGGGAGAATGGTAGTAGGAAGAGTTTAGCCGATGACATGGATTATAGCAGAAGAGTGTTGAGGGTGACTAATGAGTGATAGGGATTGAGTATTTATTGAAGTTAATAATAGGTTTTTTAATATAATGGTTTTGACATTTTGAGTATTAAAAGTAGTCTGCACGTGACTATTATTTCACGTGACTATTCTTACATAATCACTATCACGTGCCTCGTACTTTCTCTTGTGGTGTCCGGATGTGTTTCTTTTCGTTTGTATCATCACCACAATTCTACGCCTTTTTACTTGGCACCTTTCCAAGATTTAAAAAGGATGAAATCCACTTTTCCAACGAAGCAAGTTACCAACCACAAGCGCTAACCAAATATCACTATGTCAAACTTATTCAGAGACAGCTACACTTTGCCAAACTTGCCATCCATGAAGCTCATGGCGGATGACTACCTCAACCCTTTGGATGAGAAGTCCTTACAGCGTCATGAATCTAAAGCTACAGAGTCTTCAAATGATTCAAACTCTCCAAACTCAAACTCACCACAGTCTTACACCTCGGTATCATCTGTTGATTCTCCTCCAAACAACTCATCTTCTAATACCACCCATAACACTTCTATAGATTCTTCAAATGGTTATGCAGGGTTCACTAGTTATAACAACAATAGTGTTAACAATAATAACTACAACAATAACTATTCACATGGTTCCACTTTCAACAATACAAACTATACAAGTAACAACTATGGGTTGAACAACAACAATTACAATGCTATTCCATCATTAGGTTCTATTTTGGATAACAACAATAATAATAACCAATCCATTTTCACTCAACAACCTCTACCTTCATTACCTCAACCAAAAGTTTTGATACCAAATTCAAACACCACTGCTGCACCAGTTGAAGCTCCAAAGAAGTTGAAATATTTGAGAAAGAATAAAGATGATGATCATCAAGGTCCAATCATGTGTAAATGGGGTGATTGTAAAGAGCTTTTTGTTAATGCTGAGATGTTGTATAATCATTTATGTGATGATCATGTTGGTAGAAAATCAAACAGAAATCTGAATCTAAATTGTGCTTGGGATGGTTGTCAAGTTCAAACTGTTAAAAGAGATCATATCACATCTCACATTAGAGTTCATATCCCATTAAAACCATTTGTTTGTACAACTTGTACCAAGAAATTCAAAAGACCTCAAGATTTGAAAAAGCATGTCAAGACACATGCTGATAAGGTTACAAAGCAAAAAAATCAACAACAACCTCAACAACAGATTCCACAACAACAATCATACCCATCATTATCAAACAACTTTGATATCAATTTTGATACTATGTTGAATATGGATTATGAATTACAAGATCAATCACGTAAAAGAAAACCAGAAATGGTTTCTCAATTTTTTGAAGATGTTAAGAAATCCAAGATTCAACCACGTTATAATAATGATATGATTAATAAATTGAATACTCTAGATTTCAATTTAAATAATGAATTATCATTACCACCATTATCATCTAAATTCTATAAATCAAACCAAGAATTATATGATACCAATTCATTTTTCAATCAATTGTCAGCTTCATTGGATCAATTCCCAACCACTAATGCACATTCTTCTATTAATAATTCATTACCACAAGTTAAATATGAAAATTCATCATCATTATACCCAACTCTATCAAGTGGTGCTTCTAATTTTAATTATCCACAAATTGCCAACAGATTTGATTCATTGAATGATTCTCAACGTCGTTATAACATTGGTATTAATCAAAAGAGTAGTAATGTTGAAAAATTGACATCTCATGAAGATGATGATGAACAAACTTCAAGTGGATCAGAAACTGAAGGTGATTATGAAACTGAAACTGAAGAAGAAGAAGAGGAAGAAATTGATGAATTAACTTCAATGGTTTCCAAGATCAAAGTTGAAGATTCGAATTTGGAAAGACATCGTGAATTGATCAAATCTATTCAAAATAAATTGAAACAGTTGATTAAAGAAAATGAAGTGAAAGAAAATGAGGAGCCAAAGAGGGAATTGTATCCAAGTATTGCTGCTCATTGAGTTTATGTTGTTCATGATGTGGGTTAAAGTGTTATAGGATATAGGGATGTATGAATTTTTTGATTTGTTTTCGTTTGGTTTTTAAGTTATTTATTTATAAATTATGTACAGTGTTGAGAGTCTCTAGACTTTTATTATGGGATGTTTTCAAGTTTTGAATTATTCATGATTGTAGAAAGAATTTAAATTACACTTCTAAATTTTAATGTTCATGATCTTCTTTCTCCGGGCCACACAATATTTGTTTACGAATTTCATGAAAAATATGAAATTTACTCCTTTTTCTTTCTCACTTCTGTTCCATTCATATGTCACATGATATTCTCATAAGGCTCATATTTTACACATCCTTACATCTTTCACTATATTTAGCTTTTACCAATTAAAGGTGAATATTCCAGTGATCTACACATTCTTCACCAACCAATTCCATTATAAATAGGAGCTTTTCCATAGTTCTTTATGTTTATTTAATGTCCTTTTAGGAGGACCAGAATCTACCCGATAAATCTACACTATATCATACAAGTGTTTTCCAAGTAGTATTCTCGGTTCCCATCAACTAATCATAACCCAAATTGAGCCTAGTCCAATCTAGTCTCCGTTGGTGGTATTTCCTGTACCAGTTTACATCCATAATTGGTACACTTCTTACAATAGATCCATATTCTGGTCTTCTTTCAAAACCTTTTACTGCTTGAGGTGTTGGGCCGTTAAAACGTGACATAAAACATAAATAGATTATTGCCGATTCCTGCATCCAAATTCAAGAAAAAGATTTTAGTTATAATTTCTGATCATGGTGACATTTACTGAACTAGTCAAAATGTTGTACTCCAAGAACTTTTTTGTTGGATGTATATTCCATTTTTGATTAGCGAATGTTAGTGTGCTTGTATACTTTTGCAGTGATCCAGAATGGATACTGTATTGTTAAGAGCATACTACAACTTGCTCTTGATAGTCCTGGACTAGTCAAGGAAGTTGACAATGTCATGATCATCAACAGAATACTATTTTTAGATATACGTTTGTGCTGAAACATTGCATCACTATATTAACTAATAAATATTCAATGCTTTTACTACACCCCCAATATGTTAAAATTAAAAACACGAAGAGCTAGAGTATAGGACCTTTAAATAGCGTAATGTTCACTGTACAAGTGATTAGATAGATTTTAATTACTATAAATCCCCTTCTACAACACTTTGTCAAATAAAATTAGTGATATTATTGAATTGAATTGTATAATTGTGCGTTTTTTCAGCTCAATATATTTAAAACAATCTTTAATCAAATTCAAAAAAACAGGTACCAACATCAACGTTGTTAATGAATATATGACATTTAAACCATATAATCAATAGCAGGATGTAGTATCACTTGTATAACACCAAAAGCGCGTCAGAACTGTATAGGAAAAAATTGCACGGCAGTTTCAAATACCGTAAGCTGGGTATTAGCAAAGCAGTCAAGGATACCTTGGATATCTTCAAATACTCGGCGTGGTTTGTAGCTCATACAAGCAGATAAAGATCCAGCTAGTTCGGTGAATAACTTGTGTCAATTGATTAAAAGGCAAAGCAATCATCAGAGAACCCATTCCAGATAGAAGGTTTATGAAGGTGATTGTTGAAAAATTGCAGTAGATTGAAAGAAAATTTAAAATTTTGAAAAACATTGTTGGATCATCAAGAAAATACGGACAGCTAAATTGCTGGAATTGATAATATTACTATTAAAAGATTATTTCAGTACATCTAGTTGTTGATCAGTACACACCTTTTTTCAATTTTTGAAAGAAAGGAAAATTTTGTGCTACACTCTACTCTTGCTTGGAGTCGACATGAATTATTACTCTTTTATTGTTTCTTATATTTCCAATGTGCTGATTGTTTCTTACGATGGTCTTTCGGTCAAGATGTTCTGGAGCTGAAACGTTTAGAAAATGATCAGCAATTATGTCTGTTGGCATGCGTTTTTCTTGATTTATGATTTTTTAAGATCACATAGATAGGAAACAGTAAACACTAGTCGGGCCAGATTTTTGACTAAAAAAGAAGTGGTAGTACATATGTATAACCAAATGTCAGCCAGTTGATTCTCAATTTACAATTTATCTGATAATATCTATCAGTTTGTGATCATGATATGATAATTTGATAATGTAATGAGACATGTTTCAACTATTCAATTATATTTAGTTTGATGGGTATTGCATGTGGATGTTGAAAAATACATCTCTGGTATACTTTTTTAATGATAACTGATAATATTTTATACTGATAAATGATTTTGTAGCTCAATTTTATTTGAGAATTGATTATTAAACATCATAATCAATTAACTTAAGAGTAACAAATTGTATTCGAAATAACCTCTAGACTACTGATAGTATTGAAATGACCTTGAACAGGACAAGGGCACAAATCTCGAAAGAGACACTATCGAAAGGGCTATCAATATCAATAACATCCAGTCTGTTTTCAGTATTTTCGTTCAATTAGACAGTGCTGCTCTCGATTAACTAGTTAATGGTTTCATCCTGGAGTAAGTTAAGGCCAATTAAACTGTTTTTACTTTGTTTTTGATTTCTTTGGTTCAAATAGGTCAGATTGCAGCAGCTTTAATGACGAATACACGTAACAATACTCACCTCAAATCAGCATTAATACTCTCTTTAACGTTGTCAACGACTGTACTTAATGCGCTTCTATACAACTGAGTCTGACTTTTCACAAAACACATTCGCGACAAGGTGAAAGTTCTCAAAAAAATCTGTTCGACTTCGTTAAAGTCACAAACTTTTAATATTACCATATTACCATCATCAAGCTTGTGTAGCACTTGGGTGAAATGTGTCCTTTGTTCTTACAAAATAGTCTTTTACATTGTACACTGGAATGTTAGGATGCTATGATGCAGGACGTGTGACCACTGTCTAAGAACATCAGAGTGTTAGTTTCCAGTTCTTTAAATTTTTTTTTTGTCTTAGCTGATTATCTCATAACTGAAGTCTATTGCTTGATTGATTATTGATCTATGCTTTATTCATTCATGTTTTGATCTTAAACTCAATTGAAAGGATTCCTGTATGTGAGTGTTGAAAAAATACACTTCTATAGGCCTTTTACTTGATCAATATTATTTCTACACTGTTTCAACACTTTGTAGTCTACACACTTTGTAGTCTACCATACACAAACCAGCTCAAAATATCAACACAACCTGAACTATCAAATTATCAGATTCAATTAACTTTTCAATGTCGAATAGATCCCAATACTCTTCAACAACTAAATCACCTCGTTAGCGACACGCCTGATTCTCATATATGGGAACGAAAAAAATTCACTGATCCCTTTTCTTCAACTCTTTGCCAAATTACTCACAGCACAATTATTGAGGCCATTTTTACTTCATTTAGGAATTTCACTCGAAATTTGGTTACAGTTTTGCGACAAACTTACTTTTGGGCATGTTGTATGGTTAAGTATACTATTCCTCCATTGGAAATTAGCTAGAGAACTGTGAGCACTGCTTTAGTATAGTCTCCATTTCTGTTTATGCTATGATTAACATTGTACTCTTTGAACGGACCCTTGGTATCCACTCCCCATATATTGGAAAGGTGTTTGGAGTGTTAAATATGGCATACGTGCGTTTATACTTGCTTAGTACTGACGTTCAAGTAGTCAAACTATTTGATTCAAAGAGTGTTATTATGTGGACTTTGAAATTACAAGTCTCTAGTTACACTGTATATTTGAATGAACATTTTTCTGTTTTAACAAGCTAGATTGTTGATTTACTCATCTCTTATTCAATTAATAAACGTAGAGGACGACGTACTTGGGAGTCATAAGACGTTGAAATTGAATTAGTCGATGCCTTACGATCCATTAGATCTCACTATTACAAGACTCTAGTATTAAAGCACATACAATCAATCAATAGTAAACCACAATTGGATAGCCTAGTCCTTAAAAAGTAGCACCTCAATTCACTTCTGAGTATCATTAATTATAAATCTATTCAACAGATATATGACAAATAACAATCACGTGATCTCAACTCAAGCGATTTTCAAATGATGAAAAATTTCAAATCTTCAAACTTCAAACTTCAAAGTCAACGATTTGAACTTCATGATTGTCCCAATAATATACGTATTGGATACCCTGGCCATATTTTATGCCGAGAATGCAAAATAGCTGTTCTCCATTCGTTGCAAGGTTAAATGTGGAGTCCATGGCAAGAAAAGTCTACACCAAATCGATCAAATGCTCCTTCATAATCGAATGGATGTTAAGACTGTCTACAATTGTTGAATGGGCCAATTATTAGCTGTACTTTCAATCAATAGTTGATTCACAATATTATTGTTAAAGTATTCATCAGCTAGTCAGGCCTTTCCCAAACAGTACTGTATTATATATTTGATTGTATT
Source organism: Hansenula anomala (assembly GCF_001661255.1). Lineage (NCBI taxonomy): Eukaryota > Fungi > Ascomycota > Saccharomycetes > Phaffomycetales > Wickerhamomycetaceae > Hansenula > Hansenula anomala. The sequence continues at coordinate 908,332 of NW_017567111.1, forward strand.
TCAAGTGGATGTTGGAAAACACGTCCCTGAATAGGTTTAATTGAGTAATAATTAACACATTTTTAAATACTAGCTCCTTGTAGTTGAACACTCGGCCGCTAATATCCAGACTTGTGCTGAACACACTTTTTTTCTAGTAAATTTTTTTTGATACTTTACATGTCACAATCTTGTTCAACAGCTTGTTTACTTTGGATTCACAGTAGCTTGTATGTGTTTAACCATTTAGTGCTTATGACTTGATGCCATTTCATATACCCGGAAACTGAATCCTTTTAAAGGTTTGCATCTTAATAAATTGATAATTTCGGTTTTCGATTGCACCGTTCTTTGATGGTCGTAAGGATTTATGAACGCTGATTATATGTGTGAATTGCTTTCATAGTTGATTATAAACTTGAGTACAGTTAATTAAGGACTAGAACACTCATTCAAGTTGAGGATTATTATGTAAATGCTGAAACTATGCATTTCTATAGTTCTTGATATTGGATTAAATTTGAATTGACATGATTTTTTTCTAGTTTTATTTTGTAGTGAATTATAGAAAAACATAGAGCAAGCCATGGCGTAGTAAAAGAGTTGTCCAAGTTAAGAACCCATCTAACTACAGTACTCACACCTTCTATTCTTCATAATGCCATGGCTATGGCCAAATCATGAACCATTATTAATTACTTTCCAATCTATAAAATTTTCCAGGACACGAATTTTCTTCACCATTAAAAAATTTCATGAAAAGTTTCATACAATTACTAGTCTAGTTAAAGTAAACAAGTGAATATAGCATTGTAAATGTCGTTGTGTCCCGAATACTATTTCAACGCTTAAGGCGTACGTCTGGTACTACCGTGTGAGCACGTTCGTGACCATTTCTAGTGGTGTTTGATTTGTTCTTGTTCAATATGGGGTTTGAGTAGTTTATCAGCATTCACCCCCAGTGTTCTGCTGTCGGTGAAATGTTCATATGCATTCTAACTGGGTTTTCTGCTCATAGAATAGGACGTCTACCGCCTTTCCACTATTAGCTAATGCCTGGGCGAATTTGGTTAATGGACGATTAGAGAGTACTTGACATAGTGGTCCTTGATTGGGTTTCCCCTGTGATAGATCTCAAATAATGTTTCAATTAATTAATTATTTAAATGGAATTGCTTCATTATATGTTTATGCTGAAAAATCGCATTTCTATATAAGCTTTAATTCTCAATTTTATCCATTTTTCATCAAGATACAAATGTAGAGATTTTACTCAGAATCACCACAAACTTGTTATGATTTATGGGTTACGGGCACTGGGCAGTTGATGTTGCAAATTTTCAAAGCGAATTTTTATTTTGATCCAATACAATATTTATTCACAAGTCACCTGGTTAAAGAGCATCAATGTTATAACTGTTTCTAGTGCTTCTATGATTATAGGACACGATGTTCTGTTTTCGTACGCATATTCGTCTATTCTGGTAAGTTATTTTGAGATGGAATCTTAAAACTCCATACATTATTGAAATTTATTAACTTTTTTACATGAAGATATACATGAAGTGGATAAAACTTCGATTTTACGCGCTGATTATAGTGTGGTTGATGTTATATGATTCTTCTTTCTGGGTCGTTACTGATTCAGCAGTTGAATGTTCATTAGAGTATCACTAGTTGTACTCCAATTGGTCACTCTTGAATTTCATCAAACCAAACTAGACTACAAATTCATTGCATTGATAAAGTGGGTGTTGAAACAATACGCCTCTACTCTATAGACTTTGAATCTGATGTATTTTTCACTACAATTATATTTGTTTTGTAGTTGTGTCCCCTATAAGTTGTTATAGCCAGCCATCTTTGATGAACATAAAAAACGAAAATAATTATGAAAAGGGATAAATTTTTTGATCTCTTTAGATTTAAATCATTATACAAAAACCAAGAAGATAATGTTGACTATAAAGAAGTTCAATGAAAAGGTCAAGTCCAAGTTAAGACCAAAAAAGAAAAATGATCATAATCAAATACTAGTACAATCCAAAGCTCCACTGCAAAACAACAGTATTAATGCGCCTTATCCACCAAATGAATTCCAAATGAAAGTACAACTGATCTATCTAATACTCAGTGATCCTATGATGTTTCTCAGATGCTGTATAATGCTAATAATCATGAGTGGAGTGGTGATATTAATGATGAGTTATTGTCTACAAATGACACAAAATGTCCTAAATATAGTGGAAAAAGTCGTTATTGATGGGTTGAAATGGGGTAGTTTGATGGGTACTTGGCCCACTATTTATAAGCTTGTATTGAGAGTGATTGGGATATAAAAATTAGGGATTTAATATGGAATAAATGAGGTTTTAATTGGGTTTTCACTTTATAAATCTCTATTATGATTACGTAATTTGATAGAACGGCTTTAAACGGTGCACGGCACAATTTCCGTAAACGGCAATAACCGACCATAAGCTCATCTCCGGTTCGCCCACAAAGCCCCCGGAATTATTCCCAATTTTTTTTTTTCAGGTGTGTAAAGTTTGAATTTTAATAGTTTGTCAATGTATTTGGAAATAATACATAAACAATAGAGTTCAATTTTGATGATATTAGATGCCATGGACGAGTCATTCCGGCATTTCACCATCAACACAGCCATAGACAGCAGCAACAATGAGTCCAATAAGCGACAATTACAATTCCCAGCAGAGATTCTATTAAAAGTATTGGAGTTTCAATTTTATCAATTATTACAAAATAATACATCTTCAAATTCTTATAATATTCAATATTTCATGAGATCTAACCTAACGGTATCAAAGGTTTTCTATAGATGTTGCATCAAGATCATTTATAAATATTGTTGTTTTAAAACTCCACAAACTTTTGATATTTTTTTGAATTCATTAATTAAAAATGATAAATTAGGTGAATATGTTAAAGTGTTGGATTTCCAAGAATTTACATCAATTGGATTAGGTCGTACTGGTAAAATGAATAAAGAAATTCAAATGGTTACTTCAACAAC
>NW_017567111.1:914396-958606 GCF_001661255.1 Hansenula anomala
TTTATTGGAACAAAATAATTTTCTTCATTTCAAATTATTAATTGTTGAATCTAATTGAAATGATTAGAAATAATAATGAAGATTCCAAAAATGATGATAATAATCAAGAACTTTTTGTTATGAACATTATCAAATTTGCTCAAGATAAATTGACAAATAAAGCAATTAAAAATGTTAAATTTATGGAGGAATTAGAATTAACAATGACTTTATTATTATATTCAAATAATAAAGATTTATTACCGGCCAAATTGAATGAACTGTTTGAATTCAAACTAAGAAGAGATATAGCTGATTTAGTTAATAAATCAATATTAGTGAAAGATTCTAATAATTTAATTGATTTAAACTATAAAAAGAAGTTTTATGAAGTTAAACACGAAGATAATGATAACAATAATGGCAATAATGAAGTTAACAATGACGTTGATGAAATTTCAATTGATGATAATGATGAAGATGATGATGGATTAAATAGTCATATTATTGATTCTAATTTGAAAAAAATGATTAAATTATGGATATGGAGTGAAAATAAAGCTTTTGATAAGAATTTGGAGTATCCAAGATTGAATTTAGATTGAATTATTAAAGCTGGTCTTTTAATTGAAAAACTATATTATATTATATTGTAATATACATCTAATTTGAAACCTGTTTCCACACCATGTAGACATAATGGTTTTGAATCATCTTTTAATTCAGCTTTTTTATGATAAATCAATACATCACTAATTTTGTAATTTTTTTGTTCATTTGATGTTAAAGATTCAAAGAATGAAGAATCTTTGAATAAGAAATACAACTTCTTTCTAGTGAAACCTAAAGTGGAACCAAGTTCTGGATTCTCATTATCTTCAAAATCCTCAGGAGCAAATTCAATGTGATATTTCAATGGTGTTGATAAGATTATTTGATCATTTAGATTAAAATTTCTAATAACATGACCATTTATATAAACATGAGCACAATGAACTGGAGTATCAATGAAATATTCTTTACCAGGTAATTCCCAAACTTGTAAATGTAATCCAATATTGAAAATCAACTTATAAATTATTATTAAAACCAAGATAATTATACCAATTGATGTTATTTTGATTGATATTGGATCATCAAGATGATGTTTAAAGAATTCACTTTTGGATAACTGTTTCAATATTATTGATTCCAATCGGTTATAAAGTGCAATTATTGTGCTCATGGAGGTGTGTGAAGTGATTGTACTATTCACTTGGATCTGTATATAATCTTTGATTCAAGCTCAAGACACTAAAATTTCACCCCAAACGAGAAAAGTGGTCTCAGAGTCACATGACCAAATATGATTACCTAATCTTAACCGCTATAGCCAAATAAAGAATGTGAAAATGTGGAGACAATAGAAAATTGAATGAAAAGATCAAGGTCAAAATGTGCTAAACGTTTGAACCAACCAGTAAGACCGGTGCCCAATGTTAGCTTCCGATGAGGTTGATGATTTAGTTCAAAGTGTCGGTATTCTCAATGATTTCAGACTTTTTGAAGACGAGGAGAGATTGTTTTGGACTTACGCTCAGGCTGTTGAAGTGATTGACACTACAAGCCTAAAACCCAGAAATGAACTGACCAGTAAGCTGTTACTTTTGGATGAACATCAATTTAGAGAAGAAGTGCACATGACCAAACATCAATTCTTCTCCATCTACTATTTATTTTCCAAAAGTGGTCTGCTCAGAGATGGTTCTCGATATGGTATAAAAGACAAGCTTCTCATGGCAATCTATATTACAGCCAACTCTTTCTCATACGATGATTGTTTAATTGCATTTGGTCTGAGTAATAAAGGAGAGCTGTCTAGAATGTTCACTCAAGTGTTGGATGCTTTTTGCGCAATTCAACATTTCATCATCAACAAAGATATTGTCAATATAAATGTGAATAGAGCTGAAAACCCTCTTTATCAGAACAAAAGTCAAGAATTTAAAGAAGCTTACAAAATATTTGTTGATGTGTTTGGCTATGATGGCTCCATTGGTGCAACGAGCTTCAGTATATCTGGTTATGGTCTAACAGAAGACTTGAAAAATGGAGATTACTACTCGTATGAAATGGGAGGATTAGGGATAAGTACTATGGCAATCATAAATACCAGAGGCTTAGTTGATTACCTTGGTGAGCAATACCCAGCAGCTAAACCAGGTTATGAAACCTATAAGATGGATATTTGGTCTTCTAATCTTGATAGAGTTTTAGCTTATAATCATGAAAGCAAGAATTTTGACGATTCCAAAATCTTGATGAAGTTTGGGGATAATGAATATTATTGTGACCAGTTTCTAGTTGTTCCCTATGAAGGTAATAACATTAGGTGTGATTTACTGGATTTTGGATTCAAAAAGGTTAGTGACTATGATTATTCGGAACCTGATTCTCAAAGTGTCATGTCATTACAGCCTCGAGATAGATATGAATTGTTCAACTTGAATCATTCCCAAGTGAGAGTTAGCATTGACCAATTATTTGGAGCCGTTAAAAATCGTTTTCGAATTTTAAATAACATTATTGAATTTCCAACTAAGAAAATTCCACAATTAACAAAATTTTGCTTTATTTTACACAATTTGTTAACATTCAATGACCTTCAATTATTTACAGCAGTAAGAAATATTATTAAGAATATCAAGGTCACGGATTTTGAAAGTGGTCGTGATCTTGATTCAGCTGAGGATCCTACGAGCTCTACTCAGACAAGAGCTAATGAATATTTCAGTAACCTGGTAACTGAAGAGACCAAATGTGAATCAAGAGTACAGAGATTGAGGGTCTCTTTAATGTTGGAAAGAAACTACATAAAGTCCTTCCCGTTGAGATTAAAGATGTTCAATTTCAAATCATATGACATTGTTTATGATGGACCGGTCGTCCCAAACTTTAGCAACGATGAAGGAATATCTATCCAAGGGAGAAATCATCAACTATTGTTTGAGCAAGTTTTGATTTCGGTTGATAATGGTGTTTATAAACTACAAAGAGAAAAGTTGGAAGTGTTGAAAAGAGATATAGCTCAGTTCACCGACGAAGAATTGACTCAACAAGTTCAGACAATCTTCAATGGCACACAGTGATGAGTCTGGCTACGGAATAGAATAAATAACGGTTTTTGATATGTATATACTGATATATGGAGTTATGATTTGATGCAACATTGCAAAGTCTTCGAATGTAATTGTTCTATCAGTAGTTCGCGAAAGTGTACAGTAGGGAAAATGTCACGTGACTGATAAACTTATGTATATTGTTTAAGCTGTGGAAATTAGCATTATAGAGCTATAAATGGATTAAATGGATCAATAGATGGTTATAGAAAGTGTGAATATTAACCTTTAGACACGTTGTTTTCTATGAACTCACGGGTGAATAATTTTGTTAGTCACACTTTATTGTTGATTGCTTTGATTGGCAATCGAAAACCTGGGGAAGAAAATTGAACAATTGAACAATTGTTTGAAGAATAAAGGGTAACTAGATTGAAATGAGGTGAAGGTAAGTGATAAGTATATAAATGGATGGAAATAATGAGAATAGAGAGATCATATGGCTAGCTAAGGTCTAAATATTACTTGATCAATCATGAATTATCCAAGGAATGCACAATTGTTAATAGAACGTTATTCCTTTAACGGTTAATTAATATTATTATCCACGCTTTTCCCCTTCCATTAACTCTCATTGGACTCCCAATATGGAAATACAGCTTGATTATTAACACAATTATGAACAGAATAATCCATTTGACATGCCTTTGACATCATGAATTAATTATGACTCCCCACATGAAAGGCCTTACATCAAACCCTTCACTTTCCTCGGAGGGTCTCTTTTGACAGGTAATTTTCACATTGATGATCATGAGAATAATTTTATAACAAGAGTATACAAGTGGAGGAATACGGTAACTATAAATACAAGGAATAATCCCATTCCCATTCCAAATTGTTCCTTCTCTAACTATTCCATACTCAAAATGAAATTACAATTATTAGTCCTTGCTTCATTAGCTTCAATCATTAATGCTCAATCTCAAGATGTTGCAGCTTTAACAGGTCTTTATGGAGATATCTCTGGTCATATTTCTGAATATTTATCCTATGTTCAAGATGGTCATTCATTACCTGCTGGTTTATTGAATTTGTATCAAGAGGTGCAAACTTATACTGATGATTCTTATACAACTTTATTATCAAATGTTGATGTTGGTCAAGTTGAAAGTTTTGCTACAGGATTACCTTGGTATTCTTCAAGATTGGAGACTATTTTTGCTCAAGCTACAGAGGGAAGTGGAAGTGGCTCTAGTAGTGTTTCACACTCTTCATTAGATTCTTCATTAGTTGGTGGTTCAAGTTTAGTCTCTTCAATCACTTCATCAGCTTCATCAGCTTCTTCAGCTGCTAGTTCAAGTGGTGGTGGTGCTGGAGGTGCCGGTGGTTCAGGTTCAGAATCAGGCTCTCAATCAGGCTCAGAATCAGGCTCAGGCTCAGAATCAGGTTCTTCACAAAGTGGTTCACAAAGTGGCTCGCAATCTGGATCACAATCAGGTTCTCAATCAGGTTCAAGCTCTAATGGTGGAGGTTCATCAGGTTCAGGTGCTGGTATGGGTCTTGGAGAACAATCTTCACAAGTTGTTTACTACTTGCTCCCATTGATGATGGTGTTAGCAGCTCCAGCTTTATTATGATTAATGTTGTTTAATTTATGAAAAGTGTGTATTTCTTCAAAGGGACTTGTAGCATTTCTTTGACATTTAACCGATTGGACATCTGAAAGCCACACGAGAGGAGTAATTCGAATAGCAAGCACTAGCCCTTCTCTTGTCTGATTGGCCAATTCTTCAACGGCACCAAAAGTTACAAAATGGAGCAGAATCAAACGAATAAACGAATTCAAATTCATATTGCAAAAAAGGTCACAATTTGACCAATAATGTATAGTGATTACATAATCAGCATGGCTCTCCTCTTTGGCTGCCGACCGTTTAATTCCGTGTTTTCTACAGCTGTCAAAATGTCATCATCAATATGCTTTTCAACGGTTGTTGTATTACTATAAGCTGTGTTGATGGTGACTTGGAATACAATTAGCTGAACTATGGTGCTGTTAAGAGGAGATGCTGGTTAAGTGATGGTTAGTTGCAATTGGAAATCAGCTGACACCGGCCATCTACACAATTGGTCTACAGAGTTGGTACCCACCTCGTTCCCATGAATGCCCATAATTTAGATAAATATCCCAAAAGACCTAAACATCAACACCTTGAGCCAGTTACAGCATGGTTTAATACTGTCCCCATGCCCTTCCAGCCAGCGATTTCCATGTCCAGTGACTTATCTTTTCCCCATGAATTGGGAAAAGCTTGTATCATGCTTTCACTTTTTTACAATTTCAAGGACATCTCATACATGAACAAGTCAGAAAATACCATTCATTCCCCTTCTTTTCAATTGCAAGATCACAAACCGTCTAATTTTGGTGAATGCCCTGGCTGTTTTAGGAAATGCTGTACCCTTGTTTTTAGTGCTTCATACATATGGTAAACATCAACTTATACACACAACATGAGGTATATGTGAATCTCCTCCTCAAAGTTTGATCCTTTCAATTATAAAAACCCTTTGAATCTCACCATTTTCCCATAGTTTTTATATTCTCTTTCACTTCCTCTATACACTTTTCAAAAGAAAACCCTATCCACTCGTTCAATTATGAAATTATCAATCATCACTTTAGCTTCATTAGCTACATTAGCCACTGCAATTGATCAAGACGAAGTCGCTGCAGTCACTGCTCTTTATGGTGATATCAATGGTCATTTATCAGACTATTTAAACTATATCCAACAAGGTAATGCCCTACCAGATGGTTTATTAAACTTATACCAAGAAGCTCAAACTTATACAGATGATTCTTACACCACTTTATTATCAACTGTTGATTTCAACGCCGTTGAAGGTTTCGTTACAGGTTTACCATGGTATTCATCAAGATTAGCTGGTGCTTTTGCAAGTGCCACTGGTGAAGGTGCTGCTACTACTTCAAGTGCTCCAGAAACAAGTAAAGCTGCTTCTTCCTCTGCTGCTGCTCCAACAACTTCAAGTAAAGCTGCTGCTTCTTCATCTGCTGCTCCAGTCACCTCTGAAGCAAAATCAACAACTGCTGCTGCTCAATCTTCAAGTAAACCAGCTTCAAGTGAAGTCGCTGTTAGTACTTATGAAGGTGCTGCTGCTAACAATGGTCAATCTTTGATTGCTTTGATTGTTCCATTTGTTTTAGCTGCTCCAGCTTTACTTTAATTCAATTGAGTGTTGATAATTTTTTAAAACTTCTTTTAACCCTATTCTTTTAATTCTAAACTTATATAACTCCGCTAAGTTATTATATATGTTGTTTTATTGTGTTTGAAATATTGTATATAAATGTAGTTTATCATGGTTGAGCTTCTCCGCCAATAACCGACGCTACAATCATAACGCAGGGAACTACAATATAAATAAAGTAGAAAGAAGCGTATCAATAAAAGAATTATAAAGAGAGAAAGATCAACTACATGCCATAAACCTTTACGACAATTAGATGAAAAAAATAGGTGAAAATGACTGCGATCAATCAATCAGTAAGTTTCAATTGGAATCAAATAGAACCAATCTAGTACCAACTATCATGGAAAGATCCAGCCATAAAAAACACCTCCCGTTGTTATCCCCAAATGATAATCTAATAACAATCAAATCATCTTCCACTTCAGCCAGGGACCTTGACTTTCAGTTTCGTCATCAATTGAAATCATCAATATCATTTGTTTGGATGGAATAACAACTAAAGATCAACTGGTCTTAATAATTGAATGATCAGGCTTCAAGTTCATGTTCATATTCTTGTTATTATTGATTTTTTTTTTTTTTTTGGCTTCTTGTAAACTTCCTATGACTTTTGACTAGTGTCAAAGAAAACATTATTCTACCAATAAATTGGCATCTTGACTGACTCAATACTTTTCCCGCACTACACAGGAAAATGAAGCAAGTAATGAATTCCCATCAACATCATCATCAAAAGCTGAAAAATCCCGAAATCATAACTTCATCAATTCTCACAAGTTTCCAGGAATCATAAGTACATCTAAATGTAGTCCTCCCAATTGACCTTCAACATCTATTCACTCTTTAAATCCTTTAATTGAAAACATATAGTCAAAATCTCCATTACGTTCCCCTATTTCAAAATAATTCAAGAGGAATACATCCACCATGAAGAACTGAACCTTGTAGAAACCCAATAATGAAAAAAAAGTAAAAAGTAAATAAAAAAGTAAATCCCCCAGATCCCAAACAATCAAAATGAATTAAAGCCCCCAGTTCCCATGCTCAATAAAACTAAAATCCCCCAGATCCCACAATACAAGCCCCCCAGTGCCCACAATAGAAATCAAAACCCCCAGATCCCAAAACCAAAACTTGAATAAATCAAGAATTCATGACAATTGTTTGCAACAAGTTTGAAACAAGTCCAAAGGACAACCAAATGGATAAAAAAGTAAACAGGTGTAATGCCAACGTTCAAAAAAAAGTTTGTAACAACATGGAAAAGCAAAATCAGTGAAAAGTAAACAAGTGTAAGACAACAGTGGAAAGTCAGCAATGAAAACCCAAAGAGAATGACAAGACAAACATAAATATCTGTTAAATAAAAGATAGTTTAACATCACAGTTTTTGATCATGAAAAGAAAAAAGTAAATGATAATACCAAAAAGCAAGAATTGGAAATGAACAATGGATGATGATGGCCCGGGGTAGAAGTCAACGAAACAAAAGAGCACCATTGGGGGATGATATCTTCAAACACAAGATCAAGAACAACATATGAAAACAATCATAATCGATTTTATAGAAAAACAAAGAGGCTTGGGGGAAAAGTTCTTACGAATCATCAGAATCATGTAAACATAATAGTCATCCTAGGTTATTTGAAATGAAAAGTTATAGCTATCTCATCAAGAATCCTCCCATAATTGTAGATATAAGTTCAAGGTAACAATGAAACCCAAATACTCAATTCAAAAGAACAAGCTCTCGAATCTTTCAATGGGGTAGTGAATCAAAGTACTTCCTATCAATCAAGCCCACCACTGACCTTCATGATAGTAACTCATCAAACAAGGATAACGTATCTCAAAGGACACTAGATTCATCTGACAAATAATAACCTTTCTAACCATCAAAGTGAATTGTGAATATTGACAGAATATCAAGGGTCTAATGAACATGAGCATTCTACCTGGAAATGAATGATGAATGGAAATGAATGAAAACACCAACAGTGAATTATGAATTGTAAAAGAATACAAGTTGATTGGAATTCCACCTTCTTTTAACCTTTTCCAAGCCAATGACACAAAACCCAAAGCAACCACAAACCACAAACCACAAACACCATAGTAATTGAATTATTCTCCTAAGTAATTCATCTTTGTGTACATGACCACAAACACAAAACAATGTAAATTTCTATAGGCAACCACAAAAGCAATCTAATCTCTTCAATGACATACATCCAACGGTCAACCACAAAAACGATACAATGTAACGATAATTGGATTCTACTAGCAACAAATCACAAACCTACTTTTTTAAAACAATTGTCAATAGATCGGAGAAATCAATTATGATTTTTTGTAAAGGTTTAAGCTGACTAAGCACATACAAGAAAAAAAAAATTTGTAGCTCTTGTTTGTTGCATTCCAAAAACCTGTTGTTGAACACAGGAAGACGATTTGTATCCAAATGGTAGCGTATGAAACTTATAGACCTAGAGTGGTAATAACCTCTTGATTGTTCAATTCACTATATAACCAAAAGACAAGTAAACAATGTATCATTAGCTGGTCTCAGGCGATTGGAATTCTATTGAAGTGCGCCTGAAATGTCGACGGACCCTCAACTACAGAGTGTGAAATAAATCAATTAACAGAATTAACCATATCCATATTGCTGTCTGGTGGGTGCTTCGTTTTGTACCTTATAATGTCAGGACTTAGTTACTTTGGTTGGTGATTAAAATTTCCTTGCTTAGTTTTCTGATTTACATGAAATCTGATTTCCTAGTCTTTTGATTATCTGTGATTAATGATTAATTATACTGAAGTTAATTCGATAACACAAAAGATCAGGGAAACGAAGCTATTTCGTGATATCACGAAGATGTTCAGTATTGACGCTTTTTGTTGTGAGTCTTTCTAAGATTATCCGAATTGGTTTCAATACAACATTATATATTTTCCAATACCTGATGTTGTAGACTGATCAATATCCTGCTTTGTAAAAATAGGTCCTACTTTTATGATGCATCTGACTACGTAATGAATTATATGTAAGTGCAACTGATCAGATCACAAAATTAAGACAATATGTCGACATTAAGCTAGGGCTTTCTTCTGAATTTCAATTGGTATTGATTTCTCAATCGTAAAATTGAACAGTACCTGCAATTAACATAAGAATAATTCCCTATAACTGATTTATGGTCCACCCTGAAGTTTAATTACGGCCAGTAAAGAGTGTGTAATCTAATCAAAACCTAAAAGAATTAACTAGCTAGTGCCCAAATAACTCATAGCTCATTACAGCTTTCGACTCAATAATTGATTGGGTGGTAAATTGTTAACGTCCTTTCTTTAATTTTGAAAGCCGCAATTTTTTTTCAACATCTTCGAGACCAAAAAATTAGTTTCAAGATTAACAAGTTATATAATTACGACCTCGATTCATGAATCGACAAACCAACTTCCAGCCCACCTTTCCCAACGAATAATCAAACCACATTGAAACAACTTTAAAGTACTGTTGAAGTGCATGATGATGGTTTCTCGGCTATTTTCTTTTCATATCCCAAAATTTACCCATTGAAGTCCAAATAAGGAAATTCAAAAGCATCTCAACTGATTTTGATATATAAATTACAGACAGTATCCTCAAAAAAAAGTTTTCAAAAGCTGAGTTGTATAGATCAGTACTCCATATCTCGTTCATTTATTATTTCTCAAATGGTTCAAATTCTTTCATTTTTAACAGTTTTATCAGTTTCTGCATTATCACTTGCACAGAGTACCATAACTTCATCAGCTAGTTATAGTCCAGATCAACTTTCATCAGCTTCTTCAAGAGCTTTACACTCTGATGCTTCATTCGTTTTAGCTTTCTTGGGTGATTTTATAAGTCGTTCAACTTATTTAAATTTCATGAGGGAAAATTCAATGACATATCCTGCAGATTTACAAAATTATGTTGTTAGATTACAAAGTATTACTGATGACCAAAGTTTAATAGCTGCTTTAGAAACTAGAAGTTTCCCATTCAATGATTTTGTTACAATGTTTACCAAATTTGATTGGGCTTCAAGTTTCATGAGTGAACAAGGTGTTTCATCATTTTATGTTCCTCAAGATTTCTTAACTGCTAACGGTGCTGATGCTTCAGTTACTCAATCAGGTTCTCAAAGTAGTGGATCACCATCATCAAGTGGTTCTTTCGCTTCCAGTACTGGCTCTTCCTCATCAGGTTCTTCAGGATCAATAACTTCTGCAGCAAGTTCTTCAAGATCTGGTTCTTCAAGATCTGGATCTTCATCAGCTTCAGCTACAAGCTCCCAAAGCTCAAGTTCTACAAGATCCTCGGCTTCAAATGGTGTTGATTCTTTATACATTCCAATCATCTCATTACCTGTTATGTTTGTTTCCTTGTTTTTGCTATAATGGGGTGCTTTCTCATCTCTTTGATCAGCAGATAATAATTATGTTAAATTATTGCGTTTGTTTAACGAATGTAGACAAGTTTCCACTCTTTCAACCTATAGATTGTTAGTTTTCAAAAACAGTACTAAGTTAATGAGGTAATACCCACAAAGTTAATAAAGTTTATATCTCGAAGTTTTTCATTAAGCATTTTCTTCAAATCTTCATCACTCAAATCTTTCAACTCTTTTGATTTTGGCTTTAAGATTTGTGATAAGTAGTCATTGAACTGAGGTTGAGGCTCATTATCACTCTCCACAATCTGTGTGCTTGATATTTGTTGGAAACTTGGTTGCTGACGAGCTGGTTGAGGTTGACTCATCTGAATAACTGGCTGAAGTGGTTGGGGTTGGCTCATTGGCATCACATTCATCAATGACTGAGAATCCGAGAGCTGACTGAATGGATCAATAAGTGTTTGAGCTAAGTGTGGTCTTATAAATTGTGATGATGGCTGATTATAAGTTGAGGGATTTGAATCATCTTTAACATTAAAATTATTATCATGTAGGAATGCCATAAACTGTTGAAATTCATTAGCTGAATTAAAACTAACTTGGAACCTTTTGGTTTTGGTAGTTGTTCTTTGATAGTCTATGAATGTAATATATTTGAAACCAACTGATGGGAACTTCGCATAAATTGTCAAAGGTTGTTCACAATTTTGATTGATTGTTTTGACATCTAATTCTTCCTGGAATGAGTTAGTCAAATTTCACAAGCAACTTTTAAAGCAGGTATAGTCAGACTAGAACACTTGATTTCCAAATGACTTTTAAGAGGTAATCAGAAGGGTTCTTTGATGGTAGTAGAGGTGTGTTTTTGTTGATTGTTAGCACAATATCATTTCTAGAAGGGAAATGCTCCCAGTTGTTGCCATTGTTGGACTGTGTGAATGGCTCTATGTAGCCGTGATCCTTCAAAAACGAGTACTTTCTGATGCTGTACATTTTCAACATGGCGGCAGGTGATGTTTTGTTTATTGAATCTGTTTTGTTTTGATTTGAATTGCTGATGTTTTTGAAGGAACTTGAAATCTGCCATTTTGAGGCGGCTACGTGCTTTTCGGAGTTAATACCTCTTTGAGAGGGTTCTCGGTTTATATTCCCAATATAGAGATTACCGTTTCAGGTATCTCAAATACTTTTCTTGGATGGCACAATTTCCATGCCACAGCACTTCATCAATCACCAGAATTCGATTCTAAAGAGCATGTGTAAACAGAAAAAAAAGTGATGCCGGAATGATCTGAACAAATATTACGATATAGATTTTGCTCTTGTGCAATTAAGATACTACTACCCTTTTTCAGTGGGTTCCATTAATTAAATACCCAGAAACAAAAGCCTGGTACTGTTTATCAAAAGCTGATTAAGCTGATAGCCAATCCCTTATCAATTAGTTAACAAAGGCCAAAAACAAAATCCAGAGTACTTTCATCCCTATTTCACGTTATTAATCACACAGTTATTGCAAATACAAATCAACTGGATCTACAAACCCATTCCATTATATAAACCACAAGAGGGAAACTTTTCTGATCTATTCCTTTCCAATTATCCAAAGGCTAACAACCATGTCATCATCAAAAGACCTTTTAAAGGATAGCATCACAACCGTGGAGGTGAACTCAAGGAGTAATAGTGATGCTTCAGAGGATCAACTCCTGTCTCCTATCCACTCTCAAAGGTCTTATGGATCTCTCCACAAAGAGCTTTTAAATGATTCCGTACTACAAATCGATTTAGAAGATTTGCCCCATGGCCGTCATTTAGGTTTATATTCCACTATAATTTTATTCATAAGTAGGATTATTGGATCAGGAATCTGGGCTACACCTTCTAATGTGTTTGCTGGTGTTGGTGGTAACCCTTTTTTGTTTTTCACAATGTGGTTGATTGCTGCATTGATGGCTTTTGCTGGATTATATGCTTATTTAGAATTGGGTTCAATAGTACCAAGATCTGGCGGAACTAAAGTGTTTTTGGAATTCATTTATCCAAGACCAAAACTGTTGATTAGTGTTGTGTTTTCATTATTCACTTTAGCATTTGGAATAAGTTTGACTAATTCTATCGTGTTTGGGAAATATACCCTTTTTTCATTAGGTTATTCTTCTGAATTCATTGATTCTTCAAATTGGTCAAACTATATTGGGTTAATTCTTATCATTGTCACAACTCTGATTCATGGATTTTCCACTAAACATGGTGTTTTTGTTCAAAATGTCCTTGGTGCGATGAAGTTGTTCTTAGTTGCAATAATGTCATTAACTGGGATTTATGTCTTGTTCTTCCCAGAAAAACTAACAGGCTTACCAAACCATTTGGATATGGATAAATTCTTCAAGTTTGACGATTCTTCAATAGTTACAGCATCAAGTGTTTCATCTTCACTATTAGGTTGTTTCTTCACTTTTGGTGGATGGAATGCTGTTCACACAGTTTCTAGTGAAATCAAAGATCCTGTTCGTACTTTGAAAATAGCGGGCCCAGTTTCTTTACTGATTGCATTCTTTAATTTCATATTGATTAATATTGCATATTTGAAAGTTATCCCTCATGATGAAGTCATTAAAGCTGGTCCTTTAATCGGCTCTATCCTTTTTGAAAGAGTTCTTGGTTATAGATTAGGAAGACAATTCTTAACAATCTCCATTGCTTTGAGCTCAGCCTCTAATGTTTTTGTTGTCGTCTATTCAATTTCAAGAATGAATCAAGAAATCTTTAGGGAAGGTTATTTACCATTCAGTTCAATTTTTGCCTCAAATTTCAGACATACAAACACACCGTTATGGTCATTATTGGTTTGTTCAGTGCTAACCTCTTTTTGGTTGATTTTACTACCAGCAAATGGGAAATCATTCAACTATATTGTTAGTTTGGAAGGTTATTCTACCCAAGTGTTTTTATTATTGATAGCTATCGGGATATTCATTATAAGAAAAAAGTATCCAGATCAAAAAGCTCCAATCAGAGCAAGTATAACAGGTACTGCATTGATTGTTGTGGTATCGTTATCTGTCTTAATAAGTCCATTCTTTAGCAAGAATGATAGTTCAAATCCAACTTATATTTCTTATCTACCTCCATATTATATTGCTTCTCCATTTTTATTATCATTGGGTTTAGCTTTTTGGGCAATTAAGTTTAAAATCTTGCCATATTTAGGAAGTTTTAAATATCATAGAGAAATTGAAACTCTTGATGATGGGTTGACGGTTAAAAAGTGGGTCAAGGTTCATTATTAGGACTGTGTTTAATTATTCATTCATTTAGGTTCGGTTTAGGTTTTCGTTCATTTACTCTTCTTACATACAATATAGAAATTTGGTTCTTTACTTAAATGACTCGTACATTCATGTTGATTTCTTTACTTCATCTAAACCTTTTTGTAACAATTTCAAGCTGGGATCTAAAAGTTTTAAAAATCTAATCAATTCAAATCCGGTTTCCCATAGCTCATCATCATTTTTAGCATTCTCAAAGATAAGCTTAAATATACTAATGATTTGTGTTTCATCTGTGATTTTATAATAGTTTGTGTTTTCTCCATTACCATCTTGAATATCATCTTCATCTTCCTTTTCATAATTCAAAAAAATTATTATCAAATTACCCAAGATATTGAATTGTTTCTTTTCAATACTCGAGTCTAGTAAATCTTGTGGTGTCAATTTCAATTGATTAAATAATCTTGACCAATATTTTACTTCAATCTTTCTCAAGCATTTAGAAACAACATTTAATTCAAAAATTGGATTGATCTTGATCAATTTCGAAAGTTTGGTCAAATTTTGATCATTGACAATGGTTTGATATAGCAATAATTCTAAACTATACTGGAAGTTCTTGTACCTGCTGTATTTCTCAAAAACAGTAGCTTCATCATTGGTTTGTAATTCAAATCTAATCAAATCATGCAAGAAAATGGAATTTTTGCTAGTAAAGTTGTTAATTTCTATTGTTTTCTTTTGTACTAATGAATTTTCCATTTTTATCAACAAACCCTTTTCCAAGATTAACAAGATTGGATATTTCTCAACAGAGATCTTCAAGATTGATTTCGAAGGATCACGGGTCTTTAATAATTCACCCAGGTTTTTTATCAATAGTACTGATTCACCATTGTAAAGATAGTACTCTTCATCATTGATTTTGTAAATGTATTCAATCTTATCCAAAAGCAAAAACTTTTCAAAATAGTTATTATCCTTATATTTCAAGAAAATGACTTCTCCGTTGTTTAATAACAACAAATCATTATTTTCATCATCATCACTTTTCACTTTAATAATGCTTCTGAAATTGTCATTTTCTTTGAAAATCTTATCCAAAGCCAAAATTCTAATCAGATCAATCTTAAAACTTGCACCGACTGTTTCAATCTTGAAATGGTAAAATTTGTTATTTGTTGTATATACAACAATATCTTTCCCATATGAATTCAATAATTTGATATCAGTATCAAAATCATATTTGAATATAATAGCATCAGAATTGAAATTATCCTTTGAGCTAAATCTTCTAAAATCAAAAATCACCAATTCTGAATTAAATTTTGATTTATTAGTCAACAGTAACAAATTAACCCCTTCAAACCAAGTGATGTGCCCAATTTCTAGATCTGCATTGAAATCATTGACATAAAAACTCCATTCATTATCGACAAAATAATATATTAATAATGCACGCTTATTTGAAACTGCTAAGAATTTTGCATCTTGTGATATGCTAACATTAGTGATATTTGGTAGTTGATAGTAATGCTCGAATGGTATTTTAATAGTGTTCCAGGTTGTTGGTTTGCTTAAAGAGGATGAGTTCATTTCATATCCAGTGTAAATGTGTAATAATGGACCACTCATCAAGATAGGTCTCCTAATACTATGATTGATTTGATTCTCTAGATATGTAGACTTTATCAGTTGGATTGAGAATATCTCTTCACCAGTAGTTAGGAAAAGTTGGGTAGCATTTGCTGTAATATCTAGATCTTGTATATTCTCGAGCCAATCAGAATGATAGTCATGCTCTTTTGAATTGAAAGTTACACCACCAAAAGTTGATAGTAGGAGCCAGTTTCCCTTTTCAAACAAAACACACAAAGCATTTCCACTTTTGCTCCATTGTAACTTCCTTACTTTACCGTACTCTGCAAAATCTTTCTCTTTAATTATTTGCTTGATTTCGTAGTTACAATAAACTAATTTATCACTAATCAAACCCACAACTAACTTGAATGAATCATTTATTGACGCCAGATCAACACTTTCAAAAACTTCTGGATCCACAATCGAAGTGAATGTATCTTTATCTTTTGTCATAAAAATTGTTTTCCCATTGTTCAATGTGAAATAAAACAAATCTGGATTCCAAGGCGAATGTATAATTTTTGTGACTTTGACATCTTCACCTAGTTTCAAATCAACAGTTCTGTTATCATCTCCGCTTAGATCCAAAAGTTGTACCCCATGATTGGTTATCAATAACAACTCGAATTGATTCAATGGTTCAAAATCGACAATCCCATGAGAAATTTTTAAAAATAATCTAAATCGTAGTTGAAATTTCCAAATGGGTCTCTCCACTTCAGCAGCTTGAAAGAATTGTGCTTGTTTTTCAGCAACCAATCCATTTTGTAAAAGATTGTTACTATTTTGATGATATACTGTCAACAATTCGCTATCAGAATTGGTATTCATTGGTTTCAATATGGCATATATGAGTAAAAAATCCTTATCAGTTTGAATCACTAGTAAATTATCATCATGGTTTCTTTTGAATGAAACATTGGCACCATATTTATCAATTGAAGTACTGGATCTCTTATGGGAAGCAATGGCTGCATTTGATGGCTCGTCATAAAGATGAATTGATTGATCTGTCAACACAATATAGGGCTGTCCTTCTGAATGGGCAGTTTTAATCTCGAGTATCTTCTCAGCAGTATTGGAGTCATCAGCATCCTGTCCATTCGGTAGAGTCACCACTTTGGGAGTCAAATAGGGCCACACCATCTTCTCAAACTGACTTTATCTGGTTTAATTTAATGATTTTTCCCTTGTTGTTGTCGTCCAAAACTTTATCAACAAAAAACACATTTCGCGAAAACAATCTGTGAATATTGCGGTAGGGACACTCATCTATAACCTCGAATTTGCAATTATTTACACTTTTCATTAGGTTTTATATAGACAAGTACTCTATTTACATTACTCATTCTGATGCTTCAATCACACCAGATCCAATACATCTGTCCCCATCATAAACGGCCAAATATTGACCTGGTGCTATTGCTCTCCGTTTCTCTCCTAATTGGAATATTAGTCCACCTTCATCAGTCTTGACGATTGAATCAAGTTTTTCAGCTTTTTGAAGCGATCTATACTGTACTGAAAGATTTGATACGTTGGATACAAGGTCATAATTAGGATCCAAAGGATAAAAATCCTTGACATAAACGATTTGTTTGAATAGTTTTGGATTATCAGTACCTCGAACAATTGTGATATCATTTGTTTCAAAGTTTTTAGCACCAACGTACCATGTTCCTTTATATTTAGGATCTCCTTGAGGCATTTCAAGGCGACTTCTTTGCCCAATCGTGGCACTCCATAAACCTTCATGTTTACCCCAAATTTTACCATCTTCAGTGATATAATTACCTGGTGATTCATTCAAAAAGTTTTTCAAAAAACTATTAAACTTGCCTTCACCTTGTGAAATGAAACAAAGTCCTTGAGAGTCTGGTTTGGAGGCAACTTCTAATTGTAATTGTTCAGCCATTTCACGAACTTCTGGTTTAGTAAAATGACCAATGGGTAACAAAATTCTTTTCATAACAGATGGATCAATTTGTGACAAATAATAACTTTGATCCTTTTGTTTATAATATGGTCTCATAAGATGATGCTCACCAGTATCTTGTCTTTGTAGAATTCTTGAATAATGTCCCGTTACCAACCACCAATTTTGATCTTTATACTTTTCAGAAACATATTCAAAAAGCTTCCCAAATTTGACATATCTATTACAATTAATATCAGGGTTTGGCGTGATACCTTTATTATATTCACCAAGCATTGGTTCAAAAACATCTATCCAGTATTCTTTTTGGAAATTTGTCTTTTCAATAGGTAAATCTAACTGTTGTGCAACTGCTTGAGCATCTTTCCAATCCTGTTCAAGACATCTCGAAGTATCCGATTGACTCCAGTTTTCCATAAAGATAGCAGTACAGTTCTTGTATTCTTTTGAATACAGAGCAGCAGCCACTGACGAGTCAACCCCTGAGGACATGGCAATAACCACCAGATCGTCTGGTTTGGGCTTGGGCTGTACATAACCTTTTGGTATTCTTGAAGATGGTATCGAGCTCAGTTCTCTTTTAACAGATTTCCATGGGAGTTTGGCTCTGGGTATTCTCCATGACGAGAGCAAGCATGATTTTATAAAGAAGCTCATCTAGATACTTTTCAAAGGTTTTTAAAGGTGGATTTGAAGCCTCTTAATATTACAAATGTTGAAAATTTATGTGACAATTTTTTTTTTCACGAAAATACCAAAGAAAAAAAACATCAAAGTCTATCAAACTTCAACAACCATTAACAAAAGTTTGTGCTCCTTTCCCCAGTTCAACGATGAATTCAAAGGTTACGCTGGGCTCTTTCAGCCCATACAACCGTATTGCAGGGTACATGCGAAGAGCATTGCCCGGGAAGCTCCCTAGATATGTCCAGATTTTGAAGCAGGCTAACGCTAAATCTGATTCTCAAGAAGACCAGTCAAAAAGTCGAAAAGATGTTGTTGTTGAAGTCCCAGGTGTTGTGCAGAATTGGAACTGGAAAAACTTTAAAGATCTGGTGTTGTTGGATATGAAATATAAAGATGCTAAGTTCTATTTCAAGCCAGTTGATGGCTTGACAGTTCCAAAAGTTATGTCACGGGTTGCCCTTGAAAGACTGTTGAATAATCAAATATCTGAACATTATGTCTCTGATGAAGCTTCCAAAAATGATGATTATATAAAGAGGTTCCCTGCAGAAGACACCCAAATTTATTATCTCCAAACAGTTATTGGTGAAAGCAGTGGAACTGAAGTTGAAAAACCAAAAGATACACAAGTTCCATTTGAATCGGCAATAGGACCAACAAAGTTTAACATCTCAAGTATAGTCATTTTTCAAAATACTAAAGCACTTGGTATAACGGAAAATCATCCAAATTTCCAAGAATTGATTGAAACTAAAGTTAATTTACCAATAATTGGTGAAGTTCCATTCATAAAGGTTGATAAAGAACAATTAGAACTAGAAGATGATGAAATTATTACTGCCATTACACCATCATATGTTTTATCACACCAAGTTTATTTTCCAAATGCTAAACCTGCTGAAGTCAACAAATTCCGGAATTTCATAACCAATGATAAAGTTGATGCTCACACTTTGGGTGCTTTAATTGCCCGTGAGTTTGGATTGGAGAAAGTTGAGCTAAGTACTGTTCCATATATTGTTTCAAAACATTTTGCTGAAAAACGCACACCACTAACAGGGGTTCACCAAGGTAAAGAAAGATTTTTACCATATTATGAAACACATGAAATAATAGCTCAAGGGCCATTGGGAAAACCTTTAGACAATCCAAATTTGTGGTTTACAAACATTACTCAAGCTGGTTGGAGAAGAGTGGAACATCAGAGATCTGGTACTGCACAGTACAACATTGAAAATCTAACATATATTCAACTTGGAAAATTATTACACGAAGGAAAAACTTTGAATAAAATGAACAATAAAAAAGAACAACTTATGCATTATGATAAATTTTCCACTGATATGTTTAGAGGGTTAATTTTATCTCAGAAAGATATATCAGATGTTGAGATTGATGCTGAATTTCAAGTTATTGATTTGCTCTCCAATGTTTTGAATTATCATTTAATTACAAATAAATCAAGACTTAATGATGGAATTGATGGATTCCATCCTAGAGTTTCTGATATCTATGAAGGTGATAAGGCATTATTATTAAAACCATGGGATCGTGTTATCATTGACCGTTTCTACAAAATTGAAAATAAGAAGGATGTTGATGACTTTATCAAAAATTTTGCTATTTATCAAATGATGGTTCATTCAGAAGGTGATTCTGATAAGAATAGATGGAAGTTTGTCTTTGAAATAACTTCAAATTTATTGATTAGGTTTTTAAATGATCATGGTAAGGCTTATTATCCATCAATTTCTGATTATTTCTTGAAAGCTCTTGGATATACAAAGGAATACAAGACAAATATCTTACCAGGGGAAACCACAAATTCATGGACAAATTATATCGAATACCCAATTGAATCAGTTGGTAATACTGCATTGAATGATGAATTGTTTAGTGTTGCCGAACATATTTTTTCAGTGGTAAGAATTGGTCCTTTCTACAAGACAGATAAGGTTATTTTAACGGATAACAAAATCATTTTAGAGAATAAAGCATTGTTGGAAAGTATAAATCCAGAAGGTGAATTAATTTTCAATGAACTTGATAAAGATTTCAAATTGAATCATTTTATTGATAAAATTTGCGAAATTCAACCACAAGATAAAAGAAATGATAGACAAGAACCAAGATCAAATTCAAACTCACAGATTATTTTCTATAGAAATTATTTCAGAGGTGATGTTTTACCTGAATTTATTTTCAAGAAATTAAATTATCTAAAATTCAGAGTTTCTCCTGAGATTAAAACAGATTATTTGAGAAAAGATTTATTAGTTAAATTATTGACAGATTTGAAAAGAAATTTGAGTACTCGTGAAGCAGATCAAGTGAATTATCCATTAACTAGGATTGAAAGAGATAGATTATACTCATTCTTAAAATATTTTGTTGATAACTTGCCAGAAAAATTCTTCAGTCATCCTTTAATCTTAAGAATTACACCTGACAAGTTTAACAAAACTGATACAGATGCCAAATATGCTAGTATGTCAAATCGTATTTCTGGGGCTCTTGAGAACTATGAAAGGAGTGAAGCTAGATTAGATGATATCATCATGGATTTCCTACAGAGACACAATCAAAAATAGGTTATAATCAATTCGTGTTTTTATTCATTAGCTCATTAAATTCTTGTATATAATCTTAATTCATGACTTTATGTTGTCTTTGTTGTTTGTAGTACTTTGTGATATTATCATTTAGATTTAAAAAGTTTTGTAGCAAGTTGATAGATCTTATAAGTAGTTCATTATATTTCAACTCAAGTCTTTGTAGATGATTAAAGTTTCTCAAAATAGAATCAGATTTGTTCAATATTGAAACATGTTCAACTTGTAACTCATGTTTTTCCAAATTTTGTAGTATTATCAAGTTGTTTGCAAGTTTTTCAATTCTTTCCAAGTTAGCCAAGACAAACTGTTTCCTTATTTCAAGTTCCTGAGGATCTATATTTTGTAAATTCTCATCATAATAGAATCTGATCTTTGAATTGTTTAAATTGTTGAATAGTTTCTTCAGATTAGGATTTCCATTTATGAAGGCATTTAGATGGTTATTCAAAGTATCTATTGTTGCCACGACACTTTTATTCCCAGCATCTACATCTATAGAAGACTCCAAGTCGTCCAATCGCCTTCTCAATGCCTCCATCTTGATACTTCACAATCATTTAATATTAGAAAAGTTATCAAACTAAAACATAAACAACAAAACAAGTTCGCGAAAAAGCTCTAATTTACCCTGCTCCCAAAAAACGAATTCGCGAATTCTGACGTTGATTTTCAAAAGGGGCCAACTTTTGGGAATTTTTGGAAGAAGAAAAACCACACGATTAAGAACCAGAAACAGTTGAAAACGAGAAACAATTGAAATAGTTTTAAAATGGTATGTGATGGATTGGATTGAGTTGGGGTTGTGTGTGACTTTGCTGAGCAGAATTACACCCAATTGATGAAATTTCGATGAATTTATACTAACTAGCTTTGTAATAGTCAAGATCAGGGTACGTGTTATGATTATATCATTGCGGATTGAACAAGATGTACTAACCCTAAATAGTGTTGTTGTTGCAGACGAATCCTTAAAAGCCTTCAATGAATTGAAGTTGGGTAAAAAATACAAATTCATTTTATTTGAATTAAACCCATCAAAGACTGAAATTGTTGTTAAAGAAACTTCAACTTCAACAGATTATGATGAATTTTTATCAAAATTACCAGAAAATGATAGTTTATATGCTGTTTACGATTTTGAATATGAAATAAGCGGTGAAGGTAAAAGATCAAAGATCATTTTCTTTGCTTGGTCTCCAGATACTGCACCAATTAGATCTAAAATGGTTTACGCTTCATCAAAAGATGCGTTAAGAAAAGCTTTGAACGGTGTTGCTAGTGATATCCAAGGTACTGATTACAGTGAAGTCTCCTATGAAACCATCTTGAAGAAAGTCAGCAGTGCTGTATAAATGAGTTGATATAATTTACCAAAGTGCTATCATAATTTATATAACCATCTTTTGTAGTAGTAAAGCTTATATTCTCATTATCACACGTGACCAGTCACATGACATTCTCGGCTAGTCTCGGCGTTTACCGGAACTTTTCTGTGATTGTGCATTTCTCGAATCTCGAGAATATCAAAAAAAAAAGTTGTTTGACGGTGATTAGAACGTCTTGATGTATAAACTGATAATTCTTTTGAAGTCTTGGTGACTTCTATGTGCACACCATACTGGAACCCACAGAACAAGAAAAGTATACAAGCATAACCATCCCATTTCTGTCGTTGTTTCACCTGGATCTTCCCACAGCCGTTTCCATCTCCCGTATTATTTTAGATTATTATAGAGATTCCAATTTTATAGAAGGTACAATTTTGTGTATAAATAAAAAGGAGGTTGCACTTTGGCCAAAACCTTTAAATTAGTACATTTGGGTACTAGAACAAAACAGGTCCACTTTCCAATTATGTCAATGCTTATGTCCACTCCACAATGTTTGAACAATACCTCTGGTATTGCAACCAACAGTTATAAAGTTTCAAAACCTAAAACTAAACCAAGAACTACATTAGAGGAGAAGATTATGATTTTGAATCATTACCATCAATCAAATAAACCACAGGCTGATACTGTTGAATTGTTCAAGAATAGATATTCCATATCCACATCGTCTTTTAGTGAATGGTTAAAGGATGAAGAGAGTTTAAGAAATTTATACAATAATTCTAATGAATTTCTCAAGAAATCTAAAAGAAAATTAAGATTCAAATATGATAAGATCAATGAAGAGATGGATAAATTAGTTGAAGAGAGAATTCAAAATAAAAAACCAATCAATGAACCATTCCTCAGAGAGAATTGGGCAATTTTTGCCAATAGATATGGTGTTGAAGATCCAAAGAGATTGTTAAGTTTCAGTCATGGATGGTTATCTCAATTCAAGAAAAGACATGGGCTAGATAAACAATCAAGAATGCGCAAATTATCCACAACATCTTTATCTTCGCCGAATTGTGATGCTGCTTCTATAACTTCAGATACATCTTCAAGTACTTCATCTACAGATACTTTGGTTGAAACCAGCAATAACACCAACATCACCAATGAATTGGAGAACATGAGTGGCATAAACCCAATGAAACCATCAATAAGTACACAAAGTTTTTTGAATTTAGATGTGAATGAAGATTATTTACAAACAAATATAAACAACTATGAAAATTTGATCAATAATGCTTCAAATAATTTCATGCCAATTCAAATATCAAACACACCAACATTATTACAATCAGCATCTTTATCTAGGGTCAATTCACGTCCTTTACAATCCAATTCTATTATGAATTCAAGTATGACGAACCTTTTAAATTTTGCAAACACTTCAACCACTTCAAGTTCTACAAATAATATTGAATATGATCTTATCAATGAAGGTGATTTTGAAATTTTCTTGAATAAATATGGTGAAGATTTCCTGGGGTTCAACCAAGATAAATATCCAGAAAGTTTCAAGATTCTAGGTGATTTAAAAGATGTATTCAAGAAAGAGAAGGAAGGTTATAATGATAAAAAACTTAGAGAATTACTATTCAGAAGATAAAGAAAACAACAACATATTAAACATGATATACACGATTATTTTATGACAAGCTTATGACTTATATGACACACACACACACTAGAGCTAGACAGACAGTTTATTTAAATATTTATATTTCAACACAGTTAACATTTCTTACATAGAGCAACTAGATAGATTATACGAATTCTTATGATACATGAATACACTAATTCCTTGTAGCTCTCTTGTTCTTAAGTCCACGAGTATCAAGACTGCTGCAACCTGGATCTCCTCTGTACATCTGTCATGATCGAATGATTCTGGGGTTTTTCCTTTTCCCATTCCCGTGTGATGTTTCAGCCTCGCCAACTTGCCCCAGATGGTCAAATTGATGCAGAGGACAGGAGATTTTGAGAAATGGCTGTTCGAGCACTTGGCCGTTGGGAAGGCACACGTTTGGTTCGGTATTAAGAGCTGTTGAAGTCTATAGAATAGTGTGAATTTATGGTGGTTTAGGTTCTTTAAAATGTTGGTTTTGGTTGGTTATTGGCCATGGGGTGATGATGATTCCCAAGGCATAACCAGATTGAAAACTAGCGAATAAAACGGCTTGAGCCTAGATTAGCATACTAACGGACCTACACCAAGTTCCAACAGCTACTGCGGAAGTGCACAGGACCCGGAGAGGCAGTCATTTGAAGATTGTCGTAAAAAGAATCTGTTTTAGCTCAAGCCATGTTCAGTCCGTTGGCATGTTCACAACCCAGGTGCACAAGTAATAACTCCACGGAAATGGAGTTTGAGCTTTTGAACCAGCTCGAAATACATCTCTAATCGAGTACTTTTTAATTAATTCAATCAATAGCTATACGTATGGCTCATTACTTGGGGGTGTATTTGATCTTTTGGGTGTATTGTCGATAATCTGATCAAAAAATTTGAATTCTCCGTTGACCTCAACCAAAGATTCAAGCTGTACCATGTTATAACCTTAATCCTATGCTCAAAACCAGGATTTTAGTGTCATTTTGGTTGTTAACTCCAGTGCGCATGAGCTATCTTCTCTATTCAGCCCCAGGAACATCGTTTAGATATGATCATGGATATCCTCAAGTAACTAACTACAAACTCTTAAATATAATATACAGTTAAGAAACCCCTATACCCAATTAAAATAATATATAAAACATAATCATAACAAAAGTAAACTCTATAATCAACCAACTAACCCTTTTTCAATTAGCCCTTCTCTTCTTACTAGGATTAATAATCTCCTCAATCTCACCATCTTCATCATCACCACCATCATCATCATCTGCATGTTTTTTACTCAATTGATCATCATCGAAAATTTCACGAATCGTACCAATTTTTGGAGTCTCAACATAACCAGAATTATTATCATCTTGTATTAAATCTTGGTTTAAAAATTCATCAAGATCAAATGTTTGTGGTTGAGAATCTGAATTTGAAGTTGATGAATTCCCTGTATTTTGTTGATTCTGGTGTGGTGGTTGGTTTTGTTGGATTCTATTGATGATATCATTTATGGATTGACCTTGTTGTTCAATAGTTTTAGACAAATCTTCAAAACTTGGTTGATGGGTCATTACAGTTGGACGTTGTGGGTATTGTTGTTGTTGTTGAGGTGGTAATGGAGGTCCTGGTTGAGGTGCCATGAATTGTGCCTGTTGAGGTGGTTGAAATTGTTGCTGTTGAGGTGGGATAGCTGGGGGTTGCATTGACGGTGGTATTTGTTGGAAATCATCCGAAGGTAAATATTGACCATAACCCTGTTGAGGAGGATATTGTTGGTTATTATTATATTGTTGAGGTGTTGGTGGTTGTTGATATTGTGGAGCGGATACATAATTCTGGAAATTTGGAGTTCTAATAATCTCTTGAATTGGAGAATCATCAGTAGTTATATTTGATAATGGAGTTGAAGCGTTTGAAGGATTTGAAACATGGCGTGTTTGTTTAATCATTAATCTTGGTTTTTGTTGATATCCTGGTGATGAAACATTGTTATTATTATTATTATTATTATTATTAACCGAATGAGGAGTTTGAACTTGTGGACTTGGTTGTTGAGATTGTTGATTCTGCTGTTGTGAAACATGTTGTTGATAATGATCATAATTTGGTTGATTTGATAAAAATTGATTATGATTATTGAAATTCATATGATCTTCTAAAGCTTGAACTCTATTACCATAAACACTTGCTAAGAAATGTAGTATTTTTTCAATTTTTTCATTTTGCACCAAATTTTTCTCTCTTGTTTGAAATAATTCTTGCCATAAAGATTCATTATCAGATCTCACCCTTGACAATTCTTGAGTAATTTTCATTTGATTAGCCTTTAAAGTGTTTAGTTCATTAATCAATAGAGAAACATCAAACTGACCATTAGTACCATTCCCATCATTTGATTGATTATTACCAGCACCGCCGCCTTGCGTACTATTGTTATGTTCATCATTTGGTTTATTTCTAACAATCTTATCCAATAAATCAGGTCTACCCTTTTGGAAATTAGGATTAATAAACTGCCATTTTTCGTCACTATGTAATGAACCTGAACTTGCATCTTGAACTTTATGCCAGCCGTACATGTTTAATTGACGTACAAAACTTGCAAAATTTGAATGTTTGAAATATTTAGGCAAGATTTTTTGCACAAACAGTTCTCTATTAGTGACAAGGAATGAATTACCATCATGATACCAATTAATTAGGTCATGGTTATTTGGATCATTAACCATAGTCCATAATTTAAGGACAAATGCTGGTTTACTCTTTGTATGATGTTTTTTACCCTTTGAAGTGGAAGAAGAGCCTGGTTTAGTCAGAGCCATATAGTTTGGGTCCTGAAGATATTGTGTTAGTTGATTCTCAGGTTCATTCGGTTGTTGTTGTTGTTGTTGTTGTTGTAATATTTGAGGTGGGATGGTGGTTGTATTCAATATGGTGTCATCAGTAAGGGCTGGACCAGCAGCAGCAGTGTTGATGAAGTAGCCATTAGCAGCGTCTGAGGACCCATTGCTAGGGCGGTTACCTCCATTGGCAGACATGATAGCGAGCTGTTGTCTTGGGTGGAAGTGGTAGTAGTTGTTCTCAGTATCCTCTGTTGTCTTGATATTGAGCATTTGTCTTATGCTTGTTTTCCGTGCTTCAAAAAAAATTTATTGTGTGTGCTGACTAAGTGATTGTGTAAGCAAAAAGATATATAGGAGTAACGTTATACAGAGATAATTGGATAGCGAATGGATTTGATGGAAGTTTGATTAGTTGAATGAATATTCTAGAGTGAATTCGAGTGTATATTTATGTTTCCAAATGGATTCAGGACGTGGTTGTGGCTAGAGAGAGTGGTTTTGATAAAGAATTGTTCTATAGGTTCCTTTCGCTTCCACAATACAATTCTACCTAGTATACAGATTGAAAATAGTGTTTCTAGATCCATATGGCACCATGATTATAAGTAAAGTTTAGGCGTATTAGGGTCCATCGATGGTGATCAAGGTTTCAACGTTCCGATATGATTGCAACCCGATTTTAACATGTGACCTTCAACAACTATGCAAAAGTTTAGATGATAGACGTCAAAGTACTACATCAATGCTCTGTATTTGACCACTTTTGAAAGTATTTGATAGTTATTGATTAATACTGGTCCACCCCATACCAAAGAGCTAAACGATACTTATCTATACTTCAATATGCTTAAATAGTGTCGTATTAAACGATCGCCTGTGGTTAGATCATGGCATAGATCATGCATCTCGACAGTTTTATCGAAATTAGCCGAAATAACGATCCATTGACAAAATGAAAACTTGAAAAAGCCCCAATAAGACAATTCCATCCCAAAAAACACTGAATCTTCACGTTTTTTATTACACTATGTTGATTGAATTATGTTTATAGTAACTGCCATTCTAGCCCGTGTCACCATCCCACTATTTCGAGATCTCGAAGATTTGAAAACTCATCATCATCAACAACTGAGAAAGTAACAATTACACTTTCAACAAAGTGTTCAGTCATGTTTTATCGAGGTGCTGCTCCAAAGATTGGTTTTAGAATCACACAAAGGCAACGTTTCCAAAGAACAAACCAATTCCAAAGGTTTTTGGCATCAAGCGCTAAATCAACGAAAACAGACGCCAAATCTCCAAGTCGAGTATTATTGATTTCTGTATTCACAACTGGTGCAATTGTTGGTTTTTACTTTGCAGTGAGAAAAGTCCTCAATAACCCACCAGAGTTTCTATTCCCAAGCTCTTCCAAAACTGAACTAGCAGATTTACCATCTCCACAATATGCTAATCTATTGGAGTTCAAAGTAGCTAAAGATAAATTCTTGGAGTTATTAGGCAAGGAGAACGTTTCTGAAACCTCAAATGATATAGAGACTCATACTAAAAACAATTATACCCTCCATGAGCCCGAACCAAATGAAAAACCACAATTGATCTTATATCCATCTTCCACAGCTCAAGTCTCAGAGATTATGAAAATTGCCCATGATTTTAAAATACCAATTGTCCCCTTCTCTGGTGGAACTTCAATCGAGGGACAATACATATCTACAAGACAACCATGTATAATAGTGGATCTATCCAAACTAAACAAAATAATCAAGTTTAATGAAAAAGACCTAGATATAACAGTCGGTGCTGGTGTAAGTTGGCTAGATATAAATGAATACGTGGAACCCTTTGGGTTAATGTTTGGTCCAGATCCTGCTCCTGGTGCTTTAATAGGTGGGATGATTGGTACTTCATGTTCAGGAACAAATGCAATGAGATATGGAACTATGAAGGAGAATGTTGTGAATTTAACAGTTGTATTAGCTGATGGGAGTGTAATAAAGACAAAGCAAAGAGCTAAGAAATCTTCAAATGGCTATAATTTAACAAATTTGTTTATTGGATCAGAGGGAACTTTGGGTATTGTCACTGAAGCTACTGTTAAATTACATATAAAGCCTAAATATGAAACAGTTGCAGTTGTTAGTTTCAATTCTATTGTTGATGCAACGGATACTGTTACTGATTTGATTTCTCAAGGTGTTCAATTAAACGCAGTGGAATTGTTGGATGAAAAAATGATGAGTTGCATAAATTATTCAAATCAAACTTCAAAAAAATGGGATGTTAAACCAACATTATTTTTCAAAATTGGTAATAATAATTCCAAGATCTTAAAAGAATTGATTAAAGATGTTCAAAATATAAGTAAAACACATAATTATCACAATTTCCAATTTGCTAAAAATGAAGCACAACAAGTTGAATTATGGAGTGCAAGAAAATCTATTTTTTGGTCATCAATAGACTATGGAAGATCTCAAGTTTCACCAGATGTTAAAATTTGGTCAACTGATGTTGCAGTACCAATCTCAAACCTTTCATCAATGATTGAGGAAACCATAAAAGATACTGAACAAACAGGGTTGTACACTACAATAGTTGGTCATGTTGGTGATGGGAATTTCCATTGTTTAGTGATGTATGATGTTAAAGATTCTGCAAAAGCTATGGCATTAGTGAATAGAATGACAGAAAGAAGTATTAAATATGAAGGTACATGTTCTGGTGAACATGGGATTGGTGTTTCTAAAAGATCTCATTTAGAAGTGGAATTGGGCAAAGATACCATAGATGTTATGAGAAAGATTAAACTAAGTTTGGATCCTTTGAAAATTATGAATCCTGACAAGATTTTCAAAATTGATCCATCAGACAAGAAATGAAGCACTACACATGAATATTCAAATAAATTATTATTATATGGTATATTATTAAGTCATTAAACTGTATTGTGTATTTATTTAGCAGCAACTGGAGAAGAACCTTCTTCCAATCCACCTTCTTCATTGAATCTGATATCTTGAGCTTTTCTAAACAATTCATCTCTTTCAGCATCAGTTAATTCATTCTTCTTTTTGTTTTTAATCCAATACATTGGGTTCAAGTGTCTTAGTTTCAAGTTTTTGCAGAATGGTAAATGACCTCTTTTTTCTTCAAATAACATTAACCCAACAACAATGATTAAACATAACCAGTAAATGTTGTATGATAAGACAGAACCAATGTAACCAGTATTTTGCCATCCTAACAAAGCATTGAAGATATCCCAACCGTTATCTAATTCTGGATTACAACAGTTAACGTGATAAACAGCTTTAGAAATATCATAAGAACCATTACCATCACCAGATTCTGAAGCATCACCACCAGTTTTTTTGTTAAAGACATAGTTTTCAAAATACCAAACACCTCTTGAAAACAAACCTGCAGCAATCAAATATAAAATACATGTTGAAATAACCAAAAAGATTTGCATGGATGTATAAGAAACACCATAATACAACAACATACCTGCACCACAACCAGCAATTAAACCAACAACAACAGGTAATGGGTATGAAGAAGCCTTAGCACCTTTAGTGGTGATACCAGCACCAGCAACGAAGACAACAGCTTCTAACCCTTCTCTCAAAGTGGTGATTGCAGGTAGTAAAAACATTGAATATTTTTTGGTTAAGAAACCAATTTTGAAACGATCTCTTTTTCTTTCTGGAACCTCGACTAATGATTTAGCAATTTTAACTCTCCATTTAGCTTGCATCTTGTTAATTCTCAACATTGCAATACCCATGAATGAAATCATAACAGTTGCAATGATACAAAAGATACCTTCCCATAAATCCTCAGCACCACCAAAGATATCATGTTGTAACCCATAGTAAGCACCAATGAACCCACCACCGATACATAAACAAATGAAAACACCTGCAAAGGCACCTATCCAAACTTGTAATCTTAATTTTTTGTATAGTTTTCTATCACTTTCACCAATGGCTTGTTTTAAAAATGATAGTAAGACTGAAATAACAATAACAGCTTCTAAACATTCTCTAAGAACGACAAAGAAGACTGCCACGTTGAAAACTTTTGAAGTTGAACCCATTGTTTGTGTTTTCCAAGTTGATGTTCAAGTCAATGGGTTTGATTGTGGATGAAAATTAAGGATGAGAAACTGGTTTTATATATACGGTTGGAGATATTAATTGGAGGTGGAAAGTTTTTTTTTGTCAGAGATGGTTGCAGATTAATCTGATTATGCGTTCTGCATGAAAATAAGTTGGACGAAAAGACGAATTAAAACACCGATGGTTTGGAAGTTGGAAATAGAGAGGACAATCATGGCTAGTGGGTAGTAGGGGAAGGTCTTTTAATAGCTGATTCAGGCTTAAACCCAATCGCTATCAATCCACCATTCACCACTTCTTTTATTCTTCAACTTGGTCGACATGTGCTTCATCTTGGAAAAGCTTGTTTCTGGGCCTTACAACTTGAGTCAGCCTAGTGTTCCTTGTAGTACCAATCGGGCTTATGCTCTCTTTAGTTGGTTGTACAAAAGGACAAAGGACATCCAAATTATGATTCCGGCTGGAAAGGACTGGCCCCAAAAAACAGCCATACTAGTTGCAACACCTGAACATAACGAGTCCCAACGCCAAACAGCCAAAAGATTGCACCAGACCCATTAGCTGGTCTTGCATGTATGTTTACAATTCCCAGAGATTGTTGTGAAGTTTAGATTATCAACACTTTTGTGTCACTTTTACAAGTTCATGTTGTTCAAAGTCCAGTATAAATCTTGGCGTGGTATTTCGCTATTGTTGAAGGCTGCCGCATTAGGGAAGATTGCCGTTTTGGGGATGTGAAATATTTTGCAGGCGAGCCGTTTGCCTTGGCAATTTCCAACGGGCGCAGTGAAGATTTTAGAAGAAAACGAAGAAAACTTGTATGGAACTCAGATTAATAATTAATTAGAATGATAAATTGACATAATGTTGAGATGTTAAATTGATATAGATCTGGATAAGTTGATGTGTGGTAGAGTTGCAAATCTGATCGGAAAAGTGACAGGTGATATCTTTTCTATTCAATTCACTGAGATGTATTTGAATCTACAAAGCATGTAAACCCATCAGAAACGAAAGTAACTACATCCATCCCATTAGATATTATTATATTAGGTATTCATCATATATAAGGTATATTTACACTCCAATCTATTTAGCAGCAGCAGTTTGATTAACTTCGGAAATTTCACCTTGTTCATTAAATCTAACATCTTGAGCTTTTCTGAATAATTCATCTCTTTCAGCATCAGTCAATTCATTCTTCTTTTTGTTTTTAATCCAATACATTGGGTTTAAATGTCTCAATTTCAAGTTTTTGCAGAATGGTAAATGGCCAGTTTTTTCTTCAAATAACATTAATAAAACAACAACGATCAAGACTAACCAATACAAGTTATAAGCTAAAACTGAACCAATATAACCAGTATTTTGCCATCCTAATAATGAGTTGAAGATATCCCAACCATTATCTCTTTCAGGATTACAACAGTTGACATGATAGACAGCTTTTGTGACATCATATGAACCATTACCTGAACCAGATTCTGAAGCATCACCACCAGATTTCTTATTAAAAGTATTAGTTTCAAAGAACCAAACACCTCTTGAGAATAAACCAGCTGCAATCAAATATAAGATACAGGTGGAGATGACTAAAAACACTTGTAAAGAGGAATAAGAAACCCCATAGTATAATAAAACACCAACCAAACCACCAGCAATTAAACCAACAACAACTGGTAATGGGTAAGAAGTAGCTTTAGCACCTTTTGTGGAAAGACCAGCACCTGCGACGAAAACAACAGCTTCTAAACCTTCTCTTAAAGTGGTAACAAATGGTAACAAGAACATGGCGTATCTTTTAGCCAAGTAACCAATTCTGAAACGATCTCTTTTTCTTTCTGGAACTTCAACTAATGATTTGGCGATTTTAACTCTCCATTTAGCTTGCATCTTGTTAATTCTCAACATTGCAATACCCATGAATGAAATCATAACTGTAGCGATTAAACAAAAGACACCTTCCCAAATATCTTCAGATTTACCAAAGATATCATTTTGTAAACTATAGTAAGCACCAATGAACCCACCACCGATAACTAGACAGATGAAAACACCAAGGAATGAACCGATCCAAACTTGTTTTCTTAGTTTCTTATATAGGGCTAAATCATTTGTACCAATTGATTGTTTCAAAAATGATAATAGAACTGAAATGACGATAACAGCTTCTAAACATTCTCTAAAGACAACGAAGAAGACTGCAACGTTGAAGACTTTATTAGTTGAACCCATGATTAACGATCAATCAACACTGAGCAAATAATTAAACGTCGAACTAGTTGATAAATTGCTCAAGAGCAAATACTTTTATAAAAGCCATGATTAGGAAAAGGTATATATATATAATGAAAATATTTTCCCATGTAACGACTCATTTTTGTTGAAAGTTTTAAGCTCATAGATGGTGTAGATTAAAATGAAAAGTCTTGGTATTGATGGTTTCCTGGTGTAGGTCCATGTAGTTTCTTTTCTGGGATAGGGTCTGGAATGGGATTGGACAACTGGTGTGAAATGTCCTGATATTGATCAATCTGATAACTTTATGAAAAAGAAATCGGATGGGAAAAAGACAAGCTTTTCAAAGGCTTACAACAGACAACATGGGCTAAAGCTTTGGAGTGACTTGAGATTGAAGATCGAAGGTTAAGATTAATCATATGATTGAACTATTGCTTTATTATTTTAACTTCCATGTTCTCTTTCCTCCATCTCTTTGTTATGGGTTAGCTTTGATTTGTGGACAAAAGCTGTCCTCTTTTGGGGTGTGAAATAATTTTAGTCAAGGACACCCATGGATGAAATTAAATTGAACGCAGATGAAGATCGTAAAGAAGGGAAAGCGAAGGCTACAAAGAAAGATGGTGATACTCCTTATTAAAATACCTACTCTACTATCAATTACACTCTCCCTTTCTCTCTATTCTCTCTACTCTCTTTCCCCCTTTCTCTAGCTCCCCAGCCATCAAATATCCGATCAGATAAAAATGAAAAAAAAATCAGTCAAGAAAAAAGCTTAACCAGAAACGGGCCCTTGCCAAACAGCCAATCACAGGCTACAACACGAGCCAAAATTGGACCAGGTCGGGCTTAATTGTTGTATGGACAATGCAGCCACTACTATCAACTTTGGCCAATAGAAAAGTAGGAACACGTTAAGCTTAAACATGACGGTTGTACAATTCACGCCTTTATGCCCCCATTCAACTCTATGTCATTGGTTCGTTTGGAATGCACATAGTAATCACAATAATCTATACAATCACTTGATTGTTCAAGGCAGCCAGGTGGAAAGCTGAAAAGTCAAGTGACATGGGCTAAAAGAAACTTGATGAAAGAACTACTACAGTATGGCTCAGATCATCTTTGTTCGTTTTAAACGTCTTTATAGCAAATCATAAAGACGAACCCTATACAAGAATTAACACCTGAACCTGTAACATAACGTCGTGCATCAATTGAACACACTAGTGCTCGTAAAACGTAAAACTCAACAAATCGTAGGCCATTTCATCAATAAAAATTTTAACGCGCCTTCACCCGTTAAAAGATCTTTTAGATACACAACCAACAGTTCGATCAAGCACTTGGAGTTCCGCTTCAGACCGTCCAGTTTCCTCCTGTGTCTTGTGATTATGAATTCTGTGAACTATAGTCAACCAGTTTAACTTCCGAAAGCTGGCCATTCACTCTCTTTATCAAATGACGGAGCAGGTTCCCTTTTATTAGGCGGTATATAATTCATGTTACCATTGCCATTGGATAAATGCTGCTTACTATTCTTTCCTCTATCGTGCTTGAATTTCTCTGTCAAGGTTTTGAACCGCTGTGTTGTAACTGCCGCAACGTTTTTATTCAAACATGAAGATTTATATAGTTCAAGAGTTGTCAACAATTTTTGTAATTCTAGTTCATCCATACTATCCTGATTCAAATTCTTAAAAACATCAGAAATTGCACGACCTATCTTGGATAAGATCTCTTGATGATTCATCAATATCAAATATGTTTGAAATTCTTCATCTTGTAATTGTGCTATGGAACCATGAATTTTCTTAAAATTTTCAATCCTTAAATGATCAGAGTGGAACTTCCTTATACGCACATCTCGCATCACTTGATCTATCGCCTCCTGATACTCTTTATTCAATTGTTCAATATCATCATTATACTTAATCTTTGATGCTAAAATCTCTTTCAATTTCTTATTTTGTTCCAACAATTGTGTCTTTTCATCCATAACATCACCAGTACCATTACTACTTTTCGCAACTTCACCACCACCAAACTGTGCAATAAACCCATTCAATTTCCTAATGACATCTGAATTATCAACAAGTCCATGATTTAGTTGCTTAATCAATAAATCAACTTTTGTCAAGATATTATTCTTCAATTGTGTATTTTCATCAGTTATCGATCTCAATTCATCCACTATGTTATTGAAATGCTCCAAGTTCTCTGATTGTGGTATATAGTTTTCTGAAACTGACATTATCAAGGGATTGATCCACCAGAAGGTTAGGTTGATGTCAAATGCTTCGTTTGGTGATGAAATGTTGTTTGATCCTTTGTTTACGCTTTCAAAAGGGTTCGCGAACACCAGGTAACCTTTGATTAGATCGCTTAAAGGAACAGGTACCAAAACATTGGTCAGAGTTTGTATGGGTTTATGTATTAGTTTGAATGTTTATTATATGGAGAGAAGTGGTTTCATTCTGTTTTAGAGTGAGAATTTGGACTTTGTGCGTTCTGTGATACAAGAGAATTATCCAATTTCATAGTAAAGAAGGTGCCATATCGAAAGCTGTCAATGAGATGAGCATAAAGAGTACCAACAAGAAAGAAACTACCACTTCAACAATTCAAAGGATATGAATTCATCCATGTTCACCATAATGAGCCATAATGAAACCAACCAATTCATCCAAACTACCTCAATCTTTAGCAATTTCTCAATTCTCTTGGTCTGTCAAACTTTCAGGGCGTAAAGAATTTTTTTTCTCTTTTGAAACTTTGTCATGAGACAAAAACATTCAAAACAATAACAACAACTTGAAAAGAAGGGCTTCCAGGGGTTCAAAAGAAATTTATCTCCAATAAATCAATCAATAATCTGCATTGCCACATTCATATCTCTTCGTTTTCTTCAAATATTTACTTACAGCATCAACATTCCCATTATCAAATTTCAATCAATGTCACAACATTCACAACATTTAACAACTTCATCCTCTTCCAGAAGGCGTTCTTCTTTCTATAACTCATTCCAAGAAGTCCTCAATGCTGGTGGCAAGAAATCAATAAACAGCTTTGCATCCTCATATTCAAGGACTGCAAACTTCCTAAATGCAGACTTTGACTATCCTCAACGTCCATCAAAATTAACAATGGGCACTAACCAACCAGATGAAGAAAGTGCCCTAATTGATGAGGATTTACCAAGCTCATACACTGGACTGAACGATATAGATGCAAATGCTATCGAGGATGTGGAGGACAACAGGAGTATTCGTGAAGAAGTGTTGTCTAAATCCGGGAATAGTACAAGTCCTCAAACTATATTCAATGGGATTAATACATTGATTGGGATTGGAATTTTGACACTCCCGTTGGGGTTATGCTATGCTGGTTGGATTCCGGGCTCAATTATATTACTTGGTTGTGCATTATCTAGTCAATTGACTGCCAAAATATTGGCTAAATGCCTGACAAAATCTCCCGAGTTGAAAACTTATGGAGATATTGCCCAATTTTCATTTGGGAGAATTGCACATTTGATAGTGGTTATGACTTTTACTGTGGATTTGTTATTTGCTGGTATTTCCATGATTATATTATTTGCAGATTCTTTCAATGTCTTGACTGGTGTTGATAAGATTTTTTTCAAAATTATAATCTCAACTGTGTTTTTCGCATTGAGCTTTGTTAAACTGAGTGTATTGTCCCATTTAAGTTTGATTGGAATCATCTGTACTTCATTGATTGTTTGTGTCGTCTTTGCCTGTGGGTTTATTAAATCCACTACACCTGGTTCATTAATTGAAATTGCACCAACTTCTTTATGGCCAATGAGTTTTAAACATTTATTATTAAGTTTAGGTATTTTCATGTCTCCATTTGGTGGCCATGCTATTTTCCCAGAATTATACAGAGATATGAAACATCCTCAAAAATATAATGGTGCTTGTACCACAATTTTCTCATTCACTTGGCTTGTTGATTTCATAATGGCAAGTTTGGGTTATTTAATGTTTGGTAATTCAGTTACTGATCAAGTTACTAAATCAATCATGATCACTGATGACTATCCTAAATGGATCAATTTGGTCATTTGTGCATTGATGGGGTTATTACCAATCTCAAAAGGACCATTAATCACAAGACCAATCATCACAATGGCTGACCAATTGACATTAAATTTATCATTGAAACCTAAAAGTCATAATAGTGATACTGTGATCAGATTCGTGAATCGTTTAGTTGTCATTCTGTTGTTTTTCATCACTTCATTAATCTTTACCAATTTTGGTAGAATCATGTCCTTTTTAGGAAGTGCCATTTGTTTTTCAATTTGCATTGTTTATCCATTATCATTTTATTTGAAATTATACTATACAGAGATTTCCAAACCAATGAGAATAGCCATTTATATTGGAATTTTAACTGCCTTGACTTTAGCTGTTTTGGGAACTTTGGCTGTTGTTTTCGCCTAGTTAATTACCCAAATCTTTATGTCTCATGGGAAGGTTTGTTTTTTTTCATCAAAATTCAACAAAAGATTCAAAACTTGAGCTCTACTACTTTTGCCACTGGTTTCGAATCAGATTTGATCATGTTTTTAAATCAAGATCTCTTGTTAACTCAGCATTCAGGTGTCGCTACTGTCTGGTAAGACCTTTGATCCATTGCTTATGGTTCCAAAACTAATACACTCCAAAGGCTTTTATCAACATTAGGAAACAAGACAAGCTACAAAAAGATTTCAAAGAAGGAGATCCAATCAGTTTCTATCCCACAGACATGTGACGTTATTAAAAATCCACCGTCTCCTATGGCGCTTAGATTAACTTCAAATTTGTTGTATGGTGTTGCATTGATTTATAAACAAAAGACTGATTACTTGAATAATGACACCTCTCTTATAAAAACCAAGATTCAACGTGATTTGTTCAATCAGAAAGGTAGTAATAGTGATATTTTGATCAAAACTCCAAATTATATCATTAAACCAATTGAATTAACAAGAACTCAACAGGGCGGCAATCATAATAATCAAGTTTTGTTGAATGATGATCCATTGTTTAATCTTGAAGGTGATCTTTTACCAAGTTTGGGTGATTTGGATTTCTTACAAGGTACTAGTAGCACCCAGATGGTTAATTCAAATCATAGGAAATCACAAATTAGAAGATCAGATTTGGAAAATAATACAGTCTCAGTTGTGCTATCTACAATGACGAATTCCACAGAAGATGCTGATATTTTCACAAGACATGTTAATCAGGATGATATTTTAGATACTCAAAATCCTGAATTTGCATTTGATGAAGAAGGTATGTTGTTTAGTTTACATGATGAAACAACGGCTGGAACAGGTGGTAATGCTGGTCCAAGTGAGGATCTTCATATTAATGACGGGTTTGATATTGATTTTGATTTTGATATAGACCTCGAGAGGCAAGAAGCACCTGCACAACAACAACCTCCTGAATTGGATCAAATTCTTGAAGAGGTTGAAGATCCACCACCACAACAAGCTCCAGATAGTGAACAACCTATTGTTAATGAGTCTCCTGAAGCTGTTCAACAACCAAGGAAAAAAAGGAGAAAAGCTCAAAATCATTTCACAACACTTGTTGTTGATGAGACTATTAGTCTTCAAACAAATGATTTGCGTGGGTTTAGAGATACTTATATTGAATTAATGGATCAACAACGTACCAAACCCCCAGAACCACGTATTGCAATTCAGAATTTACTTGATGAAGTTTCATATTTACCAAACTTTGGCAAGAATCCGGCTGATGAAGAAAGACGTGGTAGAAATCCAGTTCGTGAGTTTGAAGATGAAGATTTCGTTGATGGGTTGTTAAGAAATACAAGAAGATCAAGTGAATCTATCGAAGTTAGAAGAAATGCATCAAGTTCAAGACGCCATTCCACAAGGGCTAGTATGTCTAGTATTAATCTTCCATTAGAAGGTGATCTGCAACATCCACAAGTTGATGACACTACGGGAGGTGGTGGAAATGATAATTTTGATTTTGATTTTGATTTAGAATTTGATATTGATGAAGAACGAGTTCCAAGGAAAAGATCAAGTTCTGTTCAAAGATTTCCTGCATTGGCTGAAGATGAAGAACACAATTATCAAAACAATGAAGAAATGTATGATGATGAAAGACCCGAAGTTGATAGGAAAACTATAAAGTTTTTAACTTTCATCGAGACTAGACTTGAAGAAGATTCAGTTCAAGAGATGAAGTTTGATCAATTAATGCAACATCAACAAAACAGATCAGTTATTGTCAAATCATTCTATGAACTTTTGCAATTATCAACATTGAACTCTATCGAGATTGTTGAAAATAATGACAAAGAGAAATTTGAACTTTTAGATGCTAATGATTTTTCCATCAGATTGGTTTGAGCTTTGAAGTTTGCTAAGCGTTTAGTGGTTTACCTTGCAATGAATGTAATGAATAGAAATTTCTACACGTAGAATAGCAATACAAAAAAATGGTTTTCAAAGTATAACACAAAGTTCATATATGATTAAACAGCGCACTAGTAACGCAAAGGACACCATATATAAAAATATAAAGA
The DNA here is from genome assembly GCF_001661255.1 of Hansenula anomala. Taxonomy (NCBI): domain Eukaryota; kingdom Fungi; phylum Ascomycota; class Saccharomycetes; order Phaffomycetales; family Wickerhamomycetaceae; genus Hansenula; species Hansenula anomala. The sequence goes on from NW_017567111.1 coordinate 954,115, forward strand.
TCAAATATTAAATAAAAAATTGTCACTAGTTTTGTAAAAATGAATCAAATCAATCAAATGACGAACGATAAAAGACAACAACACAAGGAAAAAAAAAGTTGATTGATGATAAATTCGTTCAAACGAAAGAAACAACAATATCAATTCCTCGCTTAAACACGAGTAGTTTCTTCAACTGGTTCAGTTTCAGCTTGTTCATGTTCTTCAGCCCATTCAGCTTCAGCAGCTTCTTCTTCAGCAGGTTCATAAACATCTTCTGAAGTGTGGTGTAATGATAAAGCTGGTTTAACAACAGCTTGGTCTAAAGTCCATGAAGCTAAAGCATTTTCAGCATCAATAATGATTTGTTTTGAAGCTTCATAACCATCATAAGCTGGTCTAGTTTCACCTGGAGTAACTGGAGCATCATCTAATAATTCTAATAAAGCTTTACCATAACCTGCAATCAATGCAAATTTTTCAGCCAATTCTCTAACAGCATCGAATTGATAGTTGAATGCAATTTTTAATTTTTCTCTAGTGATGTTTGATAATTGAGCTTCAGCAACTAATGATTCAGCCTCGGCACGAACCAATTCTTGTTCTAAAACATTAATTTTTGGAGATTGTGGGTCTTTATATTTCAAATGAGCAATTTCATCAGTGATTTTTTGTTTACGATCTCTTGATGGTTGAACTGAAGCTTCAATGTTTCTAATTGATTTCAAAGTGATTCTATATTGATCATATTTATCAATGAATTGATCTTCCAATTCACCAATTTCATAAATTAAAACCCCTAATTTATCAGTAACGTCGGAAACATCATCATCGTTATCTTCACCCCAGATTGATAATTGTTTAGCAACTTCTCTTCTTTCTCTAGCAACTAACTCAATTGATCTCAAGACATTCTTTTCCAATTTGATTAAAGCAGATAATTTTCTAGCCAATTCAGGACCAAAGTTACCAGCAGCGTTTTTTCTAAATGTAGAAGCGATACCAGCTTTACCAAAGAATTTTGACTTTGTTGTTGAAGTTGGAGGAGGTGGTGATTGTAATTGAGAAGCAGTTGGAGCTCTCGAATTTCTTAAAGAGTAAGTTCTATGCATTTTAGTGTTTTTGTACTTAGCTTTTTAGTGAATTGTTCGAAGGGAACAAGGGTTAAGGATCATTCAGCGTTTTTATAATTGCGTTTAGCGATTGACTTTGCTACTTGAAATTGTGTGGCGCGGACCGTCCGGATGCGGAAGTGTAATGACGTCCCGATTGGGAAGGTGGTAAACACCCGATTGGGAAGGAGGGTTCCAGAAGGAAACACCGAGAAGCTTCTATTTGCTATACACATAGACTTATACTTTTTGTTTCTTTGAAGAGCCGATGTCATTGACAGCACGGACACGCATTGAGTCTATTAAACGATCATATTCTTGCTTGATGCTTTCATATGCTGTTTGTAGCTTGTCATTACGGATTGCCAATTCCAATTCAACTAACCCGTCTCTGTTTTTTTCGTATAGTCTCTTTTTAATCAACAATCTTGCTAATTTGATGTTTTCTGTATATAAATATCCAATCTCCACTAATTTTTTGAATTGATTTAGTTCAATTTTGAATTTATTAGCATTTGTGATGAACCATTTATTATCAATTGTTTTCAAATTCTTCGGTAATTGATTTATGAAACCTTCTTCAAACAATCTTTTGAAATCATTTCTATATCTCAAATCATCGAATTTTTCATTAGGATCTTCAACAGTAATTTCCTCTACTAGTTCATTACCATTCCAGTATGAAATTATGGAGTTGTATAATGATGAACCATGTTGAGTCTTTTGATATGGTGGTAGGACAACAAATTGTGAAATTTTGTTTCTCTTTTTCACATTTGGATTAGAATCAAATTCAATTGCTCCATTATATTTGAAATATGAATAAGCAGTACTGAACCCTAAAATTTTCTTTGTTTTATTGGAAACCAAGATGAATAGATCCCATAATTCATCAGATGTATCAATATATGAACCTGCTTCAATAAATAATAACACAAAGATTTGTAATCTCTTCATCAAATCAACAGCTTTAGTTTTTTCCCCCTCCGAAGTTTGGAAACTTGTTTTAAAGATAGAAAACTCTTCATTTTTGACATTATAAGTGTTTATCAATTCAAATTCTTTATTAAAATCAAGCAATTCTTCTTGTTCCTTTTTGAAAGCGTCGACCCATTTAACTTCATCATCAACAATAGTAGATTTTGGTAAGAATTCTAATAGCTTTGCAGTTATATCATCAACTTCATCATTTAATTTCTCTTTATAGCTGACTTTAAGGAATGGTAAGAACGTAATACTGTCGAAAACCAAATCAATTTTCAAATCTTTATACCCAAATATTTGTTCAGAATCACCAAATATTGGATATGTGAATAAAGGTGGGAAGGAAACATAGCCCTGATCATCGGCAATTGAGACTTTCAAAGCTTCATTAGAAGATATAGTCCAAACTTCTGGATTATATGACATTTTGGATTGAACTTGTGTTGATTATTTATTCTTGTTGTTGTTCCAAGAAACGCGTATTCTTTTTTTTTCACCACGAAAAAATCAAAACGAGATTCGCGAATTTTCTAATATACACAGAATAGAGATGCAATTGTTCAACTACATCAACTTACAAGTTATCAATGACAAAGATATATATTGTAGGGGTGCCTTTCAAGGATTGTTTCAATTACTTCAGGTTTGATGTTCCATCTATAGATATTGCTGGACATTGGTCTGAAAAAATGATTCAATAATGTTTAGATTTTTGGTAACATGGCTAATGTAATTGTATCAAGGCTGCTCCATAATCCAAATGATGAGTCCGAATTGTTAAAGCTTGTAGGAGCTTTGAAACCCTTATAATTTGCTGTACTCTTCTTTTTGGTTACTTTTTTGTAAAGGTCACGGAAATAAACGGACCCAAACGGGCCCTTATTCAAGACTTTTGTCCAAAACCTTGATCAAGCAAATAGAATTGAGAAACCAACTTAGCAGTAAGTCCATTACACGCAACGGTAGTGTAAATAGTTTTTTCCTCTATTCAGCTCTTGGTTATCCAAGCAGGATCCCAATATAACAATTCACCATTATTATCATCCAACCATAAATACCCACTACTAATCATTTCATTCAAGATAGATTGAGATCTATAAGACTTCCAACCAAAATTATCTCTCAATATGGCAACACTAATGAATCCAATATTGCCCACTGTTTCCAAAATCATATTTTGATCATTTGTCAACTCTATATTGAAATTTTTAATATAATGCTTGGACCCAATTTTAATGATTTTCAACTCATCATTCAATGCAGATAATAACCCAATTGAGATTTCAACATCTTTAAATGTGATGTTTAGATCTTTAAAACTTGACAAGAATTCATTCACGGGTAATAAACCACCATTCATATCCTTCATTGAATTACTAAACTCAATGATTCTCACACATAATTCGAAATAAAATTCATTCATTTTAGAATCATGCTTATCATAGATCTGTAAAGGGTCGATCCCAACACTTTGACATATTTTGATGAATTCATTTCTTAAGGTGATGTCTTTTGATAATTCTTCATTATGTTCCTTGAGGAAATTCAAAAGGATTGATTTGAACAGTTGAAGCTGTGTTGTGAGTTCGTTTGTTTTCTTTTGGAGTAGAGATTGTCCTAGCTCTGAGTACTGCCTTAGTTTATTATCATCAAAAGCTGCTAGACCCACTTTTTTCATGTTTGTCGTTTGGTGATTGATGGTGATTTTAGTTTATGTCTTGAATTGTTTTGACTTTTTCAACATAATGAATTTCGCGAATTGCTACAACCTTGAATTGCAAACCATTAAACATTAACTATTAAAAAACACACTCTCACATTATTATACACTTATCATCTCCATACAACGTACTCAAAGTCTCATCAGTAACCTCTTTTTCATTTTGAGATTGCTTCTTTTTCACTTCCTTAGGGAAATTCTTCTTCATATACTCCAACAAGTCATAATCAACATTAGCTTCTGTAGCATCCATAACAACAGGATCCCTGCAAATTGGACATTTTGGTTCATTTCTTCTTTGTAATTTAATTAAACAACGGATACAGAAGAAATGATTACATGTTAATCTCACCGGTTTATAGGCAATTGAAAAACAGATTGGACACAAATAATCATCTAGTTGTGGTACTAATTTAACAATATCTGTTGATATAACTTGTTCAATTGAGGATGTTGATAATGAGCTTTTTTCAAATGTAATCATTTTGTTGAAATTTTGAGAACTGTGTAACAAAGTATGTTTATCAAATTTCTTGACAATTTTCCTAATTGCAATTGTATTTAAATTTTCAAATGATAAAAATTTAAGTAATTCTAAGTTTAATTCATAAAAATTGTGGAAATATTCAGTGTTTTTCTTTGTATGTTTGAATTTTTTCAAAAGTTTTATATCTTCAATATGACCAACGAATGAATC
>NW_017567111.1:958994-966577 GCF_001661255.1 Hansenula anomala
CTTCTTCATATACTCCAACAAGTCATAATCAACATTAGCTTCTGTAGCATCCATAACAACAGGATCCCTGCAAATTGGACATTTTGGTTCATTTCTTCTTTGTAATTTAATTAAACAACGGATACAGAAGAAATGATTACATGTTAATCTCACCGGTTTATAGGCAATTGAAAAACAGATTGGACACAAATAATCATCTAGTTGTGGTACTAATTTAACAATATCTGTTGATATAACTTGTTCAATTGAGGATGTTGATAATGAGCTTTTTTCAAATGTAATCATTTTGTTGAAATTTTGAGAACTGTGTAACAAAGTATGTTTATCAAATTTCTTGACAATTTTCCTAATTGCAATTGTATTTAAATTTTCAAATGATAAAAATTTAAGTAATTCTAAGTTTAATTCATAAAAATTGTGGAAATATTCAGTGTTTTTCTTTGTATGTTTGAATTTTTTCAAAAGTTTTATATCTTCAATATGACCAACGAATGAATCAAGGTTTTTTGAATCAAAATGAGATTTCAAATCAAGTTTATATTCGACATATTTGTTAAAGATTTCTCTCCATAAATACATATCATTTTTATTTTTTTGATCAGAACTTGTCAATTTTTTGATTAAATGACTCAATTGTTGGATTTTGGCTAATATTAAAGTACTTTGTAATTTGTTGAATTGGATTAATTTTAAATATTGGGAATATAAAGCTTGGAAAAACACGATATCTGAATGTAAAGTTAACATTTTTTCATTAATACTATTGGCATCTTCATTATCATCAGTTAATAACTTTGGTTGAATTTCATGTTGTTGATTCTCTTTGAAAGTGTAATAATACATTAAGTGTCTTTCAGCAATAATTTCATGAGTAAGACCAGCATCATCCATTTCTTCGACAACTTTATTGATTTTCTTCTTTAGAGGTTTATATTGGATTGAAGACACAATCCATTCTTCTGGGATGTGATGATCCTCTAGTGATTTCTCAAACGTTTTACCAAACTTCATTGTCAATAACTCGTCATATGCTCATATCAAGTAGCAGTACAGTAAGATGAAAGCCAAGTTTTTAAAAGTGTAAAAGATGCGATGAGCTTCAATGTTTATAGGAAAACTTTTCCGATGTACGCAACACAACAACAAAAAAAGAAAGCAGCAGAAACGTTTTCGAGAGGATCGCGAATTGGTGCGTTAGCCAGCGCAAATTGGAGATTAAATGAGGCCTTGAATTAGGCCCGTTGAGATTAGACCAGGATAGGGCTTCTTATTGGCTGGCGTGTGGCTGCACTTGGTGCTATCCAGCAGAAGAGCCCTTGAGTTTGTGGATGGAACGTGGGTGCTTTGGAACTTTTCACGCGATGCTAGTCTGGGGATTTGGGGGCTAGGCTCGTGATAAAGTAAGAGCCTAGACCGAACAAGTCCCCCAGTAAGAGACTCGCGATTCCGCGAATGTGGTTTGTGGAAAGCTCAATTTCAATTCAATGAAGCGAACAAGCTGATGATGATGACGATAGTTATAACAAGGAACAACTTCAGGAAACAATGGCACAGGTCAACAAGCAAGAGAAATATGACCGTCAATTGCGACTTTGGGCAAATAACGGTCAGTCCAGTCTAGAGTCTGCAAGCATACTAGTCATAGAACCAACAATCACAACATTGGAATTACTAAAGAATTTGGTGCTACCAGGTATAGGCCATTTCACAATAGTGGGCGTTGATAAAGACATTGATGAAGATGATTTGAGCAATAACTTCTACCTCAGTGATGATGATATAGGTAAATCCAAAATTGATATCATGGCTGCTAATCTAAGAGAATTAAATACTGATGTGGAAAGCTCAGCGTTTAAAGTGGATTCAATAGATTTGTTTTTAGCAACCCAGGAGGACAAGTTTTGGACGAATTATGATTTGGTTGTTATGAACTGGCAAATCCCTTCCATTATTGAAAAATTGGATCAATTGAATGTCCCATTGTTTGTTATAAACTCTATTGGGTTCTACGGTTATATCAGAATTTTCAAACCAACTTTTGAAATTTATGAGACACATCCTCAAAGTATGATTGATCTAAGGATCCTTTCACCTTGGGACGAGTTGATTGATTATTCCAATTCAATTGATTTACACAACTTGGATATAGAGCAACATTCTCAAATCCCCTATTTAATCATTCAATTGAAGGCATTACAAGAATGGAGTTCAAAGCATAACGGGGAAATACCAAACACTTCAGTAGAGAAGAAGGAATTCAAAGACTTGTTGAGAAGCTGGAAAAAAGAATACAATGAGTTAAACTTTGATGAAGCTATAGATAACAGTCACAAAATCTTCAATAAAACAAAATATCAATCAAATGTTCAGGAGATATTTGACAAGACTGATGAATACTTCAACGATGATCACAAGAGAACTCATTTCTGGATTTTGGTTAAGGCATTGAAGGAATTCTCTTTACAAAATGATGGGTTCTTACCACTCTCAGGTGAATTACCAGATATGGATTCAACAACTGAAAATTACATCACATTACAAAACATTTACAAGGCAAAAGCTCAAAAGGATCTAGAATCATTTACAAAAATTTTACTAAAAGTGCAAGAATCACTTCCATTACCTGTTACAATTCCTAAAGAAACCATATCCAGTTTTGTTAAACATTCTAAATTTTTGTTCTTTGCCCAAAATTCCAAAACTTTAATCACGAATAATTTTAATCAAATTGTTGGTGAAGAAACCACAAGTTCACAAATACTTTTATCATTCTTGGTGTATGAAAAATATTACTTAACAAAAGGTAAATATCCAAAATTACAAGACCTGGATGAATTAATCAACCTAACTCATGATTTCATAGCCACAGATAGTGACAAATTACACAATACATTGCATGAATTGGCAAGAAGTGAAGGACAAGAATTAAACAATATAGCTTCATTCATTGGTGGAATTGGTGGTCAAGAAGCTATCAAAATCATCACTTCACAATACATCCCGTTAGTTAACACGATGGTTTATGATGGTATCAGAAGTGTCACTGAAAGATGGAAACTGGACTGAAATGATATAAATATCCTATAATTAATGAATTATTGTCAGTTAAAAATTGTTCTTTATTGTTCTGTAGAAAATGTTTAATATGATGTGTCCTTGACCATAAACTTTTTTTTAATTTTTTTTTTTCACACCTCGAGCCTCGAGAAAATCCAGTCATAAAACAAACTTTGACACAATTCCTTTACAAGATCCTTGAACCATATAGATTTCATACCCATCATGACTATCGATGATGAAACTTATACTGCTCCAAATTTCCAAGCATTAAGAAAATCAAACCAAACCTTTTATTTATTTGGTGAACACATTTCAAAATCAAGAGCACCTTTTTTACACAATACAACTTTTGAAAAACTTGGATTAGATTGGGAATATAAACTTTTCGAAAGTTCAAACTTTGATGATTTCAACTCTAAATTTCAAAATGAAAATTTGATTGGAAGTGCAGTCACCATGCCCAATAAAGTTAAAGCTACACAACATGTTGATTCACTAGATGATATTGGACAAGGTTGTGGATCCATCAATACCATTTATACAAGGGTCCATCCAAAAACTGGAGAGTTGGTAAAGATTGGTACAAATACAGACACTGTTGGTATCAAAGAAAGTTTCTTACAAAACTATCCAACAGAAACACAACAACTAAGTTCTAAACCAGGTTTAGTTTACGGTGGTGGTGGTGCTTGTAGATCAGCCATTTTCGCCCTATACAAATTATTAAAAGTTCCAAAAATTTACATAATCAATAGATTCAAAGATGAAGTGGAACAAGTTAAACAGTCAATGGTTGAAAATGAATTTGATGGTGAAATTATCCACGTGGAAAATCCTCAACAGGCTAAATTATTGGAACAACCAAAATTAGTGGTTTTGACAGTTCCAAATTTTGCACCAAAGACAACTGAAGAGATATTGGCTAGAGAAACTTTGGATGTTTTCATTAAGCAAGATGAACCTGGTATTGTCTTAGAAATGTGTTATCATCCAATCATTGAAACTCAGCTATATAATGATTTTGTAAAAGCTGAATGGAGAGTTATTAGTGGTGTTGAAGCTATGATTTATCAAGGTATTGCACAACAAGTCCTTTGGACAGGTTATTCAATAGAGGAAATACCCACAAAGGAGATCATCAAGACATTATATGGATCTATTAAAGAAGAATCAAAAAGCGTTTAAAAGTGCTTATTCGTGATCTTCTTTGGTTGTGATTGGTAGTTACATGGGTCTTATTCTAAGCATTCTTCCAAATGGTTTGGTATAGTCTCAGAAATATGATATGCTACTCTGGATATAGTTACGTCTTATTAGTACAATTAATTGTACATACGTATACCCTGAAGTTCAAAAATACTGTGTGTTACGTAATCTTTACCCCAGGTTTTCAATATTTTTTTCTTTTTTCGTGTAAAAATTTCTCGAGACTCGAAAAAGGAAATTGTTTTTTTTCACTTTTTTATGATTCATACACATGTTTAGAAACCATCTCCATTTCTTCCATGGTCTAAAAGTAGCACTATTGAACCATTCACATTCATTTGCAAAATTAATAGAAGAATATACACTCATCATTCATTAAATAAATCAAAATCAGACAGCTTCATCAAATACCTGCATGTTCCAACAGCTTCAAAAATTATGTCACAACTAAAACTAATAGTCTGTGGTTTAGGTCTTATAGGACCTCGCCATGCTGAACAAATTGCACAGAACAGAGAGACAGAATTAATCGCATTCATAGATCCTTCACCAAAGGCACAACTTATAGCTGATCAATTCAACGTGCCCTTATATTCATCATTAACTGAATTGTTGAATGCCGGTCTAAGACCCGATGCTGCCTATGTTTGTACACCATATGCATTACATGTCTCTGTTGCCTTAGAGTTGGCTAATGAAGGTATTCATATCCTTGTGGAGAAGCCTATAAGCACAAAAGTTGAAGATGCTATTGCCTTGAAAGATTGTGTTGAATCAAAAGGGGTCAAGTTATTAGTGGGTCATCATAGAAGATTTAATCCATATATTTTGGCTACGAAGAAACATTTATCAAAACTGGGTGCTATTATCGCAGTTGATGGTGTTTGGACGTTGAAGAAGAATGATACTTATTTTAAACAAGTTTATTGGAGAAACGTCAAGTCATTAGGTGGTGGTCCAATCTTGATTAATTTAGTTCATGATTTAGATTTGTTACAATACCTTATGGGTCCTATCAAAAGAGTTTATGCAGAGAAATTGTCACAACATAGGGATGTAGTAGAATCTGATGATCCAGTTGATGAAGGAGCTGTGTTGACTTTGAGTTTCAAATCTGGTGCTAAAGGTACATTCATTGTTTCGGATAATGTTATATCACCATTTAATTTTGAGATGGGTACTGGTGAAAATCCTTTGATTCCTAAAGTGGAGGATCCAACAGATGGTGTTTTTTATAGAATATTTGGGACCAAGGGGACACTTACAGTTCCTGATTTCCATTATTATCATCAAAATGATTTAAAACCAGGTTTGGAGAAAGGCTGGTGGGAACCTCTACATAAAACAGTGTTAGAAAAAGATATCACTGGGGTCCCCTTTGCATTACAATTGGATCATTTTGTTAAATATGTGAGAGGTGAAGAAGATGCTAAATGTACAATTACTGATGGAATTTCAGCTCTGTTGGTGATTGAAGCTATAATGGAGAGTCTGGAAAGCGGTGCTCCAAGAAATGTAAAATCTGTTTCTTCATTCACTTCATCCTTGAAAAATAAGGATGATGATCCATTTAAAAGTTTCCTATAGAAAAAAGTTTATTGTGTTTTTTAATGATTTTATGCCTACATTAATTTTATTCAATCTAAGATGTATCTTTCCTTGTAAGATTTATATCATGACTCATTATTTTCTTTCATAATTCAATGCGAATTCAATTGCAGCTTTGTAACCATAAATTGGACCTAAACCACTAATGATTGCAATAGCTTTATCAACCAAGTAACTCTTGTGTCTAAACTCTTCTCTAGAGTGGACATTAGTGATGTGTAATTCCACAAATGGGATATCAACACCTAATAAAGCATCTCTTAATGCAACTGAAGTATGTGTGTATGCACCGGCATTGATGATAATAAATTCGACACCATCAGCTTTAGCTTGATGGATACGATCAATCAATCCACCTTCATGATTATCTTGATGGAAGTAGATTTGAGCATCTGAGGAATGAGCTTGAACTTGTTTTGAAGCATTCTGCTCAATTTCCTTTAAAGTTGTAGTTCCATATTTCTCAGGTTCTCTTGAGCCCAACAAATTCAAGTTTGGACCATGTAGTAGAAGCACTTTCTTAACCATCTTGTTTCTATCTTGATTAGAATACAACAATAACCCCCACAGAATCTTTCCAAAAGACGAAATCCTCACGTCTTTATATAATTGTAGTTCCAACGGTTAAATGTTTAAACTCGTGATGGGATCGCGAATTCGATCTGCATTGGCCGGGTGACTTTTCATTTTTCCCAATTCGCGAACAGTTTAAAAAAAAAGGATCTAGGAAATCCAAGAAATAAAGCTCAAAGGGACTCAGGCTCTCAAAACAATCCACAACTAGTCCATCAACAACCATCAAGACTACCAGCACCATTCAAGATGGATCCATACAACTTGATCCAGGAGCAGTTGGCAACCATCAACAACAACTTGAACAACTCTTTGGCCAAGATCCACGACGAAGTGGTCACATTGTCCAAAAGAGTCGAGTCCTTGGAAAACAAAACAAGAGACCATGACAACGCTTTAGGTAACAAAATAGAAGACATTGAGCAGACTTTATTGATACTACCAAAGATTTATAACAATCAAGTCAGTCTTATTGAAACACAGTTGGTGGGTCATCAGTATCAATTCAAAAGAATATCCAATATAATCACCAAAGATGCTGAAGCTGCTCCTTTTGCAAATGTAAACAATGCAACCAGTTCGGCAGGCTCAGGTATTAGCTCAAATAATACCCAAGTCAATAACAACACCAATTCAGCGATTTTGAACCCAGTTAATGGTGGAATCAGCTCTCAAAATAGAGTTAATAGTCCAATCCCATTGATCCCACCAAATCGCATCAACCAAGCTAATCGTGTTAATCAAACTCAGCCAATCAATATTCCATTAACTAGACAACCTTCTCAAGCAACAAATTCTATCCCATCGAGAAGATCAACCACCACTGCTACTAATAGAAACTTTATCAATGTGCCATTAGATCACGATCATAATTTGAACACATTATCAAATTCTGTTATTAATCCTCAAAGAAGTCAAAGTACGGTTGGTGATGATGTTTTGTCAAATGCAGGTAATGAAGGTAATGTTGGTGATGAAGATGATGAGGACGATGATGGATTAATTGATGAAAACAATTTCCATAAACTCAATCCAAATCCGAAATCTGTTCAAGAAGTTTTAGATGAGTATTATTATGGATATCAAGGTCAACCATCTCTGAAATATTTGGAAGAAAGTCAAAAAAGATGGAGAAA
>NW_017567111.1:967676-970948 GCF_001661255.1 Hansenula anomala
ATGCAGGTAATGAAGGTAATGTTGGTGATGAAGATGATGAGGACGATGATGGATTAATTGATGAAAACAATTTCCATAAACTCAATCCAAAATCCGAAATCTGTTCAAGAAGTTTTAGATGAGTATTATTATGGATATCAAGGTCAACCATCTCTGAAATATTTGGAAGAAAGTCAAAAAAGATGGAGAAAGGGCAATAAAAACTTGTCAAAAACATTTAGTAGACGTTTTAGAGTTGTTACTGCTGTTGAAATTGGTACACAGATGTATGCTGCTGAAATGGGTGGTAATGAAGCTTTAGCTAAGGAACGTGTTGTCAATGAGCTGGAAAATTTAAGAAATAGAGAAAATGGCGGAAGAGAAACAATGTACTGGTTATTCCATCATATTCCAGAGCACTTGAAGAGAAAGCGTTGAATTACTACTATTTTGAAACTCAAATTGTATATTAGTGTACTAATAAGTTAAGGTGTTTTGTTATTTGTTAGTGTCTTTACACCTATTTTTTCACTTCCATTCTGTTGGGAATTCTTATCCGTTTTTATTTGTTGTTTTACTATTTAACGTTGTTAATTTGTTGTATAATTCCAAAGTAGTCTTACTCTTCTATTAATTTCTTAACTTCTGGTTTTTCTTCAACATCTTTAGTGTAATCTGGTCTTGGTTTTTCAAAACCTTGGGTTGTTCTTGCATATGTTATACCACCTAATCTACTCACAGGTTTCAATTTAGCCATATCCAAAATATTCAAGTCATCATTGATAACATCCTCTCTTGCATGAAATTGAACACCTTCTATTATACATAACGTACCAGTGGCTCTAGATGGATCTTTCTTTGATTTCCATTCATGACTATGAATCAAATTCCCTTCAATGGAAAATGCACTTTCTTTAACATGTTCAGGCTTCACAACATTTGATTTAACTGGAGTCAATCCACTCAACTTCCATTCATCAACACCATGTGGAGAATTGGTTGAACAAAAATTAGCAGCTTCCACAAACCATTCACTAATAATATTTATAGTGACTTCACCAGTTTCTAAAACATTCTTACAGGTATCTTTTGGATTACCTCTACCTCCAGAAAATCCAATAACAAAAATTGGTGGATCATGATTAACCATTGTGAAATAACTAAAAGGTGCTAAATTTCTTTCACCCTTAGCAGAAACACTTGATGCAAATCCAATAGGTCTAGGCACAACAGCTGAGATTAACAATTTATAATTATCAACAGGATTACGATCTTCACCAAATGGATCTATTGAAATTTTTTCATATTTGGACCATTCATTATCATTTGCACCAGTACCAGGAACCCAATCAGTTTTTGGAATTTTGGTGTAATGCCATACAACATCTGTTTCAAAAGGCTCTCTTGATGCTTCAACTTTCCCAAAATCTTTATGAGGATTTCTTTTCACTTGGTTTTCTAAACCAAATCTTTTTGGTTCTTCATTTGTGGAGTTATGTGTCATTCTGATAAAACTTGATGGGATGATTCTTCTTTGTGCTTTGGTAATTGACCTTATCAGCATGCCCTCTATAATGAGTATTTATGACGTTTGAAGGATCCAATACTGTTTAAATATCAGATTTCAATTGATTATTATCAATTCTTAAATATTTTTCCATTTTTCATTGTTTTGTGGTTGAATCAAAAATTGCGTAGTTTATTACTTTGTGGTGCCCATGGTTAAAGATTTAACCCCCCTAACAAAAATCCAGAGATCGCGACTCGGCCGAAAGATTTTTTAGCTACGACTGAAATAAATACAATACAAAATGTACATTAAATCTACCTTTTCTTACTATTTGATGCAGCCATATGCTCCAAGTACTCATGAAGTCCAATGCTCTCAATCTCGCCAGGTGTGAATGCTAAATTTTCATTTAATGCAGTACCCATTGTGCCCATTGCTCCTGTTGAAGATGATGCAATTTGAGGTGTTGTAACATGATCATAAATCGATGATTCAGAATTACCAACATATCCCAAGTTCTTGATAAATTGTTTCATCTTGTTTTCACCTTTGTTTGATGGTCCAATATCGATCAAAAAACTATCTAAATCATTCATCATTGTTGATGGATCTGTAGATGTTGCTGTTGTTCCTAATGGATTTGGTGAATTGAAACTAGAGATTGGTTTAAAGCTGGTGGATTGTGGTCTTGCAAAATATGATCTTTGTTGTGAGTCTGGTGTTGGTGTATGCTTCAATGAGTTCATCCCACTAGCTTGTTTGAAACTATTCAAAAGTTTTGAATCTGAAGTACCTTGAGCTAGTGTTTCCGCTGGAATTGGTTGATGATGTGATTGCTGTTGTTCTTTATAAGTTGCCATTAATGATCTCTTGTTTTGGTCTTGTTGTTGCATTATCTTCAAAATGTTATAAGTCACTAAGCAACTTGGGGAAATTGTACTAGCTTGTTGCAAAATGTCCATGATTTCACTAGCATAATCTTTGTCCAAAACATCATTCAGCTTGAAAGAAACACTAAGGAAATAATCAATATAAGGAATTGAAAGAACTAAACTTTTCACATTAAATCTTTGCAAAATTTCAATAATACTCTTCAAAGATTTTGCAAAATGAACATTAACATTTAGATGGTTTAATACTTTGATTGTGTCACTTGCATCAATATGTTTGATATCCAAAACTTTAAGAGCTAATAAACCCCAACTCAAATGATAAAATAAATGAATCAAAGCAACAAAATGTGGAATCTTCCCATTTTCCTCTTCACCATTGGATGTATCATCATTTATTTGACAATGTGGAGGTAATGATTTGAACCATTCAAGTAATTCATCTTCAATAGCAGAAACAGCAATTGTTTCATTTGGATTGATTGTATAAGTACCAAATGTGAAAACTTCAGGATTTGTATTCAACAATCTATGATGATCATTTTTATAAAACCCTGTTTGATCAAGATTCTCATTATATTCGATATAACTTGTAACAATCAGATTCAATAAGGAAGCCAGCTCTAATAACTTATTATGAACGCTCAAACATCTTGCACTTTCTAACTTCAATGGTTTCTTATTGGCCAACGTTAAATTTTCATAATTTTCAATTTGAAATTCAGTCCAACCATCCCATTCTTCCCAATCATCTTCAGAAATCTTTGGAATTGGATAATCAGCTTTTCTAACAACAGGAGATCTCCCTAATCTTAAACTCAAAAGCAAATTCAACAAATAAACACCACTCCAAGTTCTTTCTCTCAATTTAATCTCATGTTCCATCAATTTTT